>NC_069789.1:11149555-11454555 GCF_027406575.1 Nycticebus coucang | reverse complement strand
AAGAGTCTGCAGTTTGAGTTCATCCATGATAACTTGCCTCCTAAAACAAAAAATTCATTATTTTTTGCTTCAACCTAACCCAATTCAGAGGCACAACAATGTATCTGCCACAATACCTAAGACATGTTATAAAATGACTCAACGTTAAAAAAAAAAGAAGAAGAAGAAGAAGGAAAACGAAATAAAGGAAAAAGAGCCCATACACCAGAAAAAGCTACCTGGAGACTGATGCTGAGAATCTGATGTTGGAATTAGCAAAGCAGCTTTGTAACTTCACTCCATGATGTAAAGTAAAACATGTTCAAATGACTACAACAGGTAAGAAATCTCAGCAGTGAAACAGAAACTATTAACAAAAGGACCAAAGGGAAAAAATATAAGAAATTCACCATATGGATTATAGCAAATTGCAGATTATAGAAGAGCCGATAAATTTGAAAATATATCAGTAGAGATTATCCAACCTGGGTAACATAGAAAAAAAAACAAAAACAGAACAGAAAAAAACTTCAGGGGCTTGTGGGCAGAACAAAAGTACCAGCAATTACAGAAGGAGTGAGACAGACATAGGCAGAAAATGTATTTCAAGAAATAATGGGTAATAATTTTCCAAAGTTAATAAGGGATGTGAGGGCAATTCAGAAAGCTCAGCGTACCCCAAGAATAGTAATTACAAAGTAAATGTCACCTGACCACATTATAGTGAAGAGGCTGAAAACCAGTGTCTGCCGGTTCCACCAGAGAGACAGGGCTGTGTGTCTGTGGACAGGATTACAGGGATAGACTGGCTGGATTCGAAGCCCTGTGGGAGCTGCTCACGCAGTCTCAGGAAGGCTGCTGCGTTCCAGCTTACTGTGGGGCTTGATGTTCACGGGACAGTAAGGTGAGGAGGACAGATTCACATTAAGTGAAAAGAGGACAAACAAAATGGGACCCAGACGCACAGGGACGGACCCACAAGGATGGACTGCACCATGTCGATTCTTACTGTCTCTGACCTTGCTGGTCAGGATGTGCTGCAAGACCCGGGGAGCTGCGTCATGCAGCTGAACACAGCCCAGCCCAACAGTAGGTGAGGAGGAGGCGCCGCAGGTGCCGCCTGCCCACTACCCCATGCCAGGGAGAGGGGCTGCCACAGGCAACACGATGGGCTGCAAAAGTTGGCTGCTGCTGCCATGTGTCTTCCGGATCTCCCAGGAGGGTCTCACACAGCCAGGGGATACAGCTCAGCCTCGTCAACTGACACTGCAAACCCATCACACAGACAAAACTACCTTGCGAACAGCCAGTGACATGCCCCACATGACAGACAAGGTAACAGAGAGTTAAACAAACTCACTCAACTATCGACTCGCTGTCTTACAGTGCGTGAAAATATCCTTCAAGAATGAAGGCAAAATAAAGACATTATCCCGTAAGAAAAAAAGGTTTCTTTGCCAGCTGCATTACAAGAAATGATAAAGGAAATTCTTATGCCGAAGGAGATGATACCAGAAAGAAACTCGGATCTTCAAGAAGGGAGGAGGAAATGGAATTGGACAGTGATGATGGTCGCACAAATCTGTGAATATCCTAAAAACTACTGAAGTGTATCAAGAGTGACTTATGTCTCAATAAAAGAGTACTTTAAAAAAAAAAAAAGAACATTGGTAAATACCAAGTAAAAGAATGAATACTAAGAGTCCTAACTTGGAATCTGGGACAGAGGTGAAAATTAATCTTCAGGTAGAAACACAGATGTTTAATGAATTTCATAGAAAATATTATTTCACTGAGGCCTCTGTTCTGTGCAAGTGACAGGATAAATATGTATTTCATCAGTTGTCATCCTACTGAAATGGGTATCAACCCAGTAACCAAAATAAACTATAAAGTACCCACATCACTCTCTAGAAGCAAGTATTTTCTTCTTTTCTGAAGGTAATCTCTGAAAAATAAGTAGAAATGTAGTTAAGTGTTAAAATCCATCTCAAAATAAGCCAAACTTATTTTGTAACTTATTTGTAACTTCAACCTTCCCTAAATACCTCTTGGTTTTCATTGCTTTATGTTTTATAATAGTTATTATTTGTTTCCCTTTAAGGAACAAAGCTTTACAGGTTCCTAAATGGTTTCTCCCAGCTCCCTTGGAACCTCTCTCTACATAAGATAGTCAATCTCCTCAAGCTTCTAACATCAACTACGTACAGTCTTCTCACTAAGTAAAAAAGGTAGGGCTTATAATATTACTAAAAAAAAAAAAAAAAGTGGAGGCGTCCAAGAAGAACTGTTGTAACTTCCTGCCCACATGGTGAAAATACATTTAATTTGCTTTGGTGAGCATCTTAGTCCTTTCCAACTAGTGTCAGTACAAAGGTATTCTCCCTCCCTTAGTTATGCTTCAGAGATCTTGCTTTTTCTTTTATTTTTAGTTCTATGTTTATTAACCTTGCATCTTACTATTAATATGTTTTAACTGTAAATATTACTTTTCTCTATACATCTCCACTTTCATACTCCTCATTGGATCCTTCCCCTAAGTATATAAGCAAAACAAACAACTACTACTCATTCTAAAGATTCTATTCACTTCAGCTATTTCTCCTTTATTTCTTTCTCTTGAATAGTCCAAGCTTGATGTTTCTGTTTTGTTTTGTTTTTTTAACTTCCACTTGACATAAACATTAACTATTTTAAGCATTAAGGAAAGAATAGAAAATATAAAAGGATGACCAGACCTAACTGATGTTAACATTGCTCCACATGCACTTTCAAACTCTGGTTTTCCTAAGATATAAAACCAAATACCCACTCCTTTCTTCCTCACTGATTTTGAACCATTTTCAACCTATGAGAATTAGAGTGACAATTACCTAAGATTCAAGCAAATCTTGTCCTGGAGTTCCTTTATATCATACACATGCAAGTTTTCATATTCTTCTCTCATATATATGTGTGTGTGTGTGTGTGTGTGTGTATCCATATATAGTCATAAATATAATGCTTTCTTAGTTCATTGTGTTTTTTTATTTTTATTTTTTTTGTAGAGACAGGGTCTCACTTTATGGCCCTCGGTAGAGTGCCGTGGCCTCACACAGCTCACAGCAACCTCCAACTCCTGGGCTTAAGCGATTCTCTTGCCTCAGCCTCCCGAGTAGCTGGGACTACAGGCGCCCACCACAACGTCCAGCTATTTTTTGGTTGCAGTTCAGCCGGGGCCGGGTTTGAACCCGCCACCCTCGGTATATGGGGCCTGCGCCTTACCGACTGAGCCACAGGCGCCGCCCGTGTTTTTTTATTTTTAATTTAAAATTACCAGGGGACCATAACAGTTGCATATACATGTGGTGTTCTGATAACACGCACACGTCGTGGAATCATCACTTCTGGGTAACTGGAGTATCCATTACCTCAGATGTTTATGATTTCTTTGCATTAGGAATATTCCACTTTCACTCTTCTAGATCTTGTAAAATATTCCCTCACTGTTGATTACAGTCATTTTGCTATACTATCAAATATTGTTTGTTCTATCTAACTAGATTCTTGCACCCATTAACAATCCCCTATTTTCAGTTTGTATAATTTGTCATTCTCTGAATATCCTTAGTAACTTGCTTTTTATGTGTTTACATTTTGAGGTTCATCAATCTGGGTATGTATAAATCCAAGCTATACATTTTTTACTCGCCAATAGTATTCCACTGTAAGACTGAGAAAAAAAAAGATTTAGATTTCAATCATATTGTCGTTTTGAGTAGAACCATCATGTTAGCAATATTAAGTATCCAGTCCATAAACATGAGATGTCTTTCCATTTAGTTATATTTTCTCTTTCAGCACTGTTCTGTACAGTCCAAACGCAAAAGTGTCCAAACTTTATTCTTCTCTGCCCCACACTGGAACAATAAGAGCTTTCCTGGGCCACACATTACTCATACAAACTATGAAACTTGATAAGGGGAAAAAAAAGTCTGTGCATAATTTCTGTGGTATCTACCAACACAGATGAGCAAAAAACTCCTCCCATCATCTGCACACAACCTGCAGGCTGCAGGTTGGACACCCCCGGCAGCGTACAAATCTTAGCCCTCTTTGGTTTATTCCTAAATATTTTATTATTTCTGATCATATTTTAAATGCAACTGTTTTTCTTTCACTCCTTTTTGGATTGTTTATAGCTTGTATACAGAAATATAATGATTTTCTATGGTGATTTCACATCCTGTAACTTTACTAAATTTGTTTTATTAGCTCTAAGACAGTTCCAGGATGTATGTATATTATTTAGGGTTTTCTACAATTAAGATCATGTCATCTGTGAACAGAGACAGTTTTACTTTACTTCTTCTTTCCAATTTGATTGCTTTTCATTTTTTATTCTTATCTAAATGTTCTGGCTATATGCTGAACAGAAGTACTAAAAGTAGGCATCCTTGTTTTCTTCCTTATCTTGGGAGAAAACGTTTGGTTTTTCACCAATTAGTACAATGTTAGCTAAGAGTTTCCAATCTTCTGAAATGATCGCCAGCCAGGGATGGTGGCTCATGCTTATAGTCCCAGCACTTTGGGAGTCCAAGGCAGGAGAATCACTTGAACCCAAAAGTTCAAATCAGCCTGGGCAACATAGTGAGACGCCTTCTTTACAAATATGAAAATAAAAAAAAAAAATTAGCTGGGTATGATACTGTACACCTGTAGTCTCAGCTGCTCCAGAGGTGGAGACGGGAGGATTTCTTGAACTTGGGAGTTGAAAGGAGGCCGTGAGCTATGATGACACCAATGTATTGCAACAGAGCGATACCTTGTTTTTTTTTTTAAAAAACAAGGTGGTTTTTGTAGGTGGTTTTTAATCATACTGAGGAAGTTTCCTTTTATTCCTAGTTTTTTGAGTCTTTTTATCACAAATGAATACTGGATTTTGTCAAATGCTCTTCCTGCATCACCTCAGATGATCATATGGGCTTCCTTCCTTCATTTTATTAATGTGGGATATTATATTGACTAATTTTTACATGTTTAACATCCTTGCATTCCTGGAATAAATCTCACTTGGTAATGGGACATAATCCTTCAATTATGCTTTTGAACAAGTTTTGCCAGTATTTTGTTTAGTAATTTTTCATCTGTGCTCATGAGGGATATTGGTCAGTGGTTTTCTAACAGTGTCTTCAGTCTCAGAACACTGCTCAACTCATAGAGTGAGTTAGGAAGCATTCACTCCTCTTTAATTTTCTGGAGGAGTTTGAGAGGGGTTGTGGTTAATTTTTCCTTACATGTTCCCCAGTGAAGCCATCTGGTCCTGAGTTTTTCTTGGTTTGGATTACTGATTTACCCTCCGTAAGAGTTACAGATTGCTCAGATTTTCCATTCATTATTGAATCACTGTGGTCATTTGTTACATGTCTAGGTATGTGTCCATTTCATCTAAGTTACCCCACTTGACAGCATAAGTTGCTCACAGTATTCTCTTATAATCCTTCTTATTTCTGTAAAATCAGTAGTGATGTCCCGTTTTCAATTCTGATTGGGATAGTTAATGTTTCTGTCTTTTTTCCCCCTTACTCAATCTTTCTAAAGCTTTGCCAGTTTTGTTGATCTGTTCGAAAAACCAACTTTTCATTTCACTCATTTTTCTCTATTGTTTTTCAATTCTCTATTTCATTTATTTCTATTGTAATCTTTATATCAATAATTTGGTTAACCTAGACAAATGATAAAGAGCTAAAAAAAATAACAATCCTACATTTGTAGGCACCTCTAAACAAAACAATATGAAAATCAGGACTGATAGAACTAAGAGGAGAAATAGTTAAAGCCACAATCACAGGTGAAGATTTCACTTTTCTCTTAGTAACTGATAAATGTAAGCAGTAATCAATCATGAAGTCTGTAGAAGACCTACACTAGTAACCTACTGGACCTAACTGACATTTATGCAACATTCCACACAAGAGTGATAGAGGCCTAGGAAAAGAATTTATGAAGAAGACCTCATTGGCAATGGCAGCCAACAACAGAAATACGTAAGTGGGACCTGGTTCTGCACAGCTCAGGATGCAATCAACAAATCAGAGAGAGAGAATCTTCAGAATGGGAGGAGACATTTGCATGTTATGAATCTAAGAAAGGGCTGATAAGCAGAATCTACAGAGAACTCAAGCAAATCAACAAGAAAAGAGCAAACACCACCATTAAAAACTTGGCAAGAGACATAAACAGAATCTTTTCTTATGAGGGCAGATGAATGGTCAATAAACATAAGAAAAAATACTCATCATCTCTAATTATGAGAGAAATGCAAATCAAAACCACCCAATACCACTGCGCGTGGCTCACATTATAAAATCCCAAAGCAACGAACACTGGCACGGTGTGGGAAGGTGGGAACACTCATGCACTGGTAGTGAGACTGCAAACTAGTACCGTCTTGTTAGAAAGAAAGGACGCGAAGAACAAAAGGAGACCTTCCATTTGATCCTGCAATCCTATTACTAGGTAAAAAAGTCATTTTACCATAGGGACATTTGTACTTGAATGTTTATAGCCGCTCAATTCACAGTTGCAAAGCACTATTCAACCCACACATGGATTAACAAATTGTGGTATGTGTATATCATGGAATACTATTCAGCCATAAAAAGGGATTTTATAACTTTTGTAACCTAGAAGGATTTAGAGAACACTCTCCAAAGTATGACAAGAGGGACAATCCAGCATCACATGTACTCAATACTAAATTGAAACTACAGATTAACCACCACGTAAGAGAGGAAAAACTCAAATTCAGTAACAGTGGAGGGAGGGAGTGTGTTCGGTAAGTTTCCACCCAACAGACACGACGCACACGGGATATGGCACACGTTCCAGGTGAAGGACACAACTACAACGTGGACTTTACCGTACAGATGCAAAAACAACAAATGTACGTACTTTCATATTGATATGAAATAATAAAAAAAAAAATATTGTCAGACATTTTCCAAAATTAGTGATAAGGACCACAACACAGATGCTGGAAGCTCAGAGAATATCAAGCAGAGTAAATACACAAAATATACACCTCGCCATATACTATTTAAACTCCAAAAAATCAAAGACAAATATAAAAATCTAGTAAAAGCCAGAAAAAAACCTAAAATGAAGCATAAGAGTATACTCTCAGACCACATAAAACGTAAACTGGAATTAAATAACAGAAAGCAAGCTTGAAAATTCCAAAATACTTAAAACAGTGCCCTTCCAAGTAACACACGGGTTAAAGAATTCACAAGAAAAATTTAAAAATATTTCTAACTAAATGAAAACATGATTTTTCAAAATCTGTGGGATTTAGAAAGAGCAATGCTTAGAGGAAAATTTAGAGCCCTGAATGCATAGACTATTAGAAAATAAAATCTAAAACAAGTAATCTACCCTTCCAGCTTAAAAAACTAGAAAAAAACACAAATTAAATCCAAAATAGAAGAAAATTAGAGAAGAAATCAGTGAAATTGAGAACAGAAATTATATAGAAAAAAACAACAAAAGCAAAAGCTCAATCTTAAAAAAGATCAATAAAAATGATAAACCTGTAGATGTTAAGTAAGTGTATTTCAATTAGCTCCTCTTGCATATAGATGCTATTATTTTGTACAAAAATTTGTTCTTCATTGCTACTATTGTAATTCATGCAAAAAATGATTCATTTAACATGTCTGTACTGAAATCTACCTAGCCCCAAATTATTATTGTCATCTCTGTTGACTTTTTGTGATATGTAACTATTAAATCTGTTTGTTCTTATTTTTTCCAATTTTCTGTGTAGTTTTGTTCTACAAAATTCTTGTGAATTTCTTGTGAAATTCTTGTAAAGAACACCTTGTGACATTTTCTGAACTAATTTGAGGGTTTTTAAAGCTTTAACTATTTCTATTTCATGCCTAACAGTGGTTTTGACAGCTGTGTCCTTTCACATTCTCATCACAATGCCTCACAACCAAAGGAAGACACAAGTATTAGCTCATTAAATATGAAATGTCCAATTTGAATCAGTATGTCTCAACAAGAAGCAGTACAATTAACCAAAAGATGATCCTAACTGTCCACACAACTTTACCATCTTAACAGTAGCTCGTTTATACCAGCAGGGAAGAAGCCTGGAGAGTGAGTGGTAATGAAATTGCAAAGGAAGTTTTCCACAGCTTGTTGAGAACAGAACATTTTTCCTTAACAAGAAGTGTTCGAAAGCCTGGAAGAAGAGGCGGTCAGTTGGTGCAGGACATGGTGAGTACGATGCACAACAGTTTCCATACCCAGCTTCTGCAGTCTGAGCAGCACTGTTTGTGTGACATGCGGTTGAGCGCTGTCTTGGAAGAGGACTGACTGACCAACCCCAGTTGCTTAATCACAAGCATCTCATCAAGGCATCCAGTTGGGGGCAGGAGACACCCACTGTAACCCACTGACCGGGTTTCACGAAGCTGTGGTGGATAACACCAGCTCTGGAGCCCTCAGCAGAGACCATTAGCCTTTTCTGACGAATATTCAGTTTTGAACCCATCACCCTCGGTATATGGGGTCAGCGCCCTACTCACTGAGCCACTGTTTTGAATTGTGTTTCAACACTTTGTCTTTATTCAACCATTGTGCTAAACGCTTGCCATTGTCAAAACAATCCATTTTTCATCACACATAACAGTATGGTGTAGAAATGGTTCACCTTCATGTCTTCATATATATATATATATAAAAAAGCAAGCTTCGAGATGATTTCTCTTCTGATGTTTGTTTGATTCATGTGGAACCATGTATCCAGCTTCTTTCCCTTGCTGATTTGTTTCAAATGGTCCAGCACTGTTGGAGCAGTAACATGAAACCTGGCTGTTCACTCACACACAGGCTGAAACGGATCTGCTTCCACCGCACCTTTCAGCTCAGCATTTATCCACCTTGGTTTTCAGGGTTGCTCATTGTTTTCAAGATTTTCAAAATTAAAATCACCAGGACAGAACTTCTCAACCATCAGTATGCTGTGCATTCATTAGCCGCATCCTTCCCAAACATTTCATTGATATTTCAAGTTGTCTGCAATGCATTGGTTCCACACAGAACTCGCATTTGAAAATAACACAAAATTTCACTAAAATATCTCTTAAAAAACCTTGAAACATATGCACAAGCCAAAAATGTGCATTTGAAAGGATGATGCACCTTCACTATAAAAATAAAACTAGGAGTGTCAAAGTAAAATGAGAGAGGTGTCAACTGTCAACTCAGTACTTAAGGAAATCAGACATTTCACACGTAACGACCCTCGATCATGAGTAATCGTCAGAATGTCTATTAGATATTTGGAACACATCTTTCTTTCATCTGAACTTTTAAAATGGGCCATAATCTGAGTGTTGTAAGGAAAAGGTTAAGTGTGAAGCTACCTAGAAACTTGCGCGTAGCCTTTCATCTCTCTCCGTTGTTAGTGCTCCTGTTACACCAGTGAAAGCAGCAAGAATCGTTAACCTCTCACCCAACTCTTCAGGTTGAATTTTTCAACCAGAAAGCAGAAAGTCATGATTTAGTCAGAAATGTTCCCCTGCAACATTTACACTAAACCACACAAAGGTTCCTGATACACTTGTCACACTGACTCCTTTCCCAGCACTCAGTTCCAGCCCCCACGTTCCCTGCGGCCTTTCCTCACTCCCAAGCCCTCTCTCCCCTCTCCTCCATGCATTTTCTCATCCTTTGCTCCTCCTTATAGAGGTCGTAATCCATTCTCACAACTCTAATTAAACCCTGAATTTCCAGATACACATACTCGTTTCTGCTCTCACTCTCAAATGCTGGCACTGTATTCTAGCCCTTAGACAATTCCATCTGGAATTAAATACTACCAAAGCCAGCTATAATCCTTCTTCTTAAACTTCCTCTCCATATTTTATGAGTATTTTCAGAATAAAATATGAGTTCTCATTTCTTTAAAGTATCTATGGAATTCACACTTCCTTTTCCTTCCTGGTTGCCTTTATTCTTCTTTAGTGAGATCGCTAAAGTGTCCCTTAACATCATGTCACTGCAGTAGTCTCTTCAGGGGATTCTCTTCTCCCTAAACCTTGATTCCAACAATACTTGAAAAGACTCATTTACCTTATGTCGTTTCCTTAATTCAGGATCTGTAATCCTGGTAAGTGGATCACATAAACATGAGATAAAGTTTGAAGAAGCTACACTCTTATTAACCAGCCCCCTGTCCATTATTTACATCCAGTTTCTATCCACCACAGCACGATTCCTCCAGTCAGCGCATCTTAACACGTTTCTTCTCTCTATTTTATTCTCACATTGTTTTCCCCTTCTGAAACATTATATTTCTCTAATTTCCAATCATAGATTTCCTTCAAATATAGTCCTTTCCATAAATCTTTCCAAACCCAGAGAGATCATACCTTTGAAGTAGAGTGAAATTAGCCTTAGCAGAAAGGATAAAGAAGAAGAAGGGTACCAGGTAGAAGCATGAACTATGTAAAGTAATGCAAAGTGCTAATGATAGTTATATGTAGCATTTCAATCACTTTAAAATGTAATTATCTAAAGCAAAACGTAATTACCATGTTTTGTGATGTTTATTAACTTACATGAAAGTAAAATATAAGAAAATGAGAGCATAATAAACAACAGAAGCATCAAGCTGTTGCACGGGAACACTCAGTGGTAGACTGTGTTAAGTTAGACACCAATACTTCAAACTCCAGAAACAACCTCAAAACAATAAAACACATTCGGCCACTACAGCAATAGCAGAGATAAAACAGACTCAAAAAATACTCAGTAAATCTAAAAAGAGGTAGATAAAGAGAAAAGAACAAAGAATACAAAACAATTTGTCAACATATTATTATATCAACAAGGGCATTAAATGGAAATGGGCTATACTATTCTATTAAAGTCACATTATCTAATAAATAAAAACAAAGCAAGGATCAGCTATGTGCTATCTGCAAAAATCCACTTAATATAACTGTCACAGGTCAAAAGGAAAATGATAGGAAAAGATATAGTGCACAAAAGCAAAAGAAAGCTAGAGTGCTTATATTAACATCACAGTAGATTTCAAAACAAAGATTAATGTCATGAAAATAGATAAAATTTCATAAGAAGGAGGTAAAACTGAGTGTGGTGGTACAAGCCTGTCGTCCCCGCTACTTGGGAGGCGGAGTCAGAAGAATCACTTGAGCCCAGGAGCTCTGTGCCAGTTTAGGTCTCAACACAGTGGGACATTTCTTAAGAAAAAGTAGAGTTAAGTGGATAAATTAACCAAGAAGACATAATCCTAAATATAAGATCTTATAAGCACACCACCAAAAACAGACAAACAGGACTTAACTAACAAGCTTCTGCACAGCAAAAAAAAAATAATGAAGAGAGCAAAAAACTGTAGAATTGGAGAAAATATCTACAAATGATTCATCCAACAAGGAACCAAAATCTAGAATGTACGAGGACCTCCACTCAGCATCCCCCATGATCCCACAGCAGGGGTCAGAGGCTGACTGCACTGCGCGTTTGGTTGTCTGCCTTAACTAGATGTGCACAAACCGCTTGCCCGGGATCAACTGACTTCTCATTGGTGTGTGACCATAAGAAGTGATCACAGATACAAGTATACATTCCACAAAAGACAACATACAAATGGTGAACAAGTTACATGAAAAAATGTGCAACTTCATCAGTCATCAAAGAACCAAAAATAGAACCACCATTAGATCCGGCAATCTCAGCACTGGGTATCCTGCTTTGGGATATCCTTTTTCCTTTTCTAAATGGAAAATAAATCAATATATAAAAATACTATCTGTGCTTGTATGTTTACTGCATCACTGTTCACAGTAGCAAAGATACAGAATCAATTGAAGTGTCCATTAATGGAGAATGTGGTGTATTTACCAAGGGAATACTGTTTAGCCATTACAAAGAATGAAATCGTGTCTTATGCAGCAAGGTGAATGGAAGCAAAGGCTGTTATCTTAATGAAACAAGCCAAGCACAGAAGGTCAAATACTGCATGTTTCCACTTGCAAGTGGACACCAAAAAGCAAGTGTACACGTGGACAGAGAGGGAAAGGACAAACGTGAGACTCACAGGGACGAAGGACAGCAAGGAATTAGCTGATGAGGACAATATTTGGGTGATGTGTTTCCTAAAAGCCCTGACTTGACTACTATACAATCTAGAAAGTAACAAAACTGCACATGTTCCTCATCAATTAGTACAAGTAAAAAAAAAAAAACAATAAATGTATATGCAGTGAACAATGAAACTTCAAAGTACATGAAACAAAACTGAAAAGATAAATCCACAATTACAGTTGATTTCAACAATCTTTTTTTAGTAACTGATAGAAGAAAAAGTAGACATAAAATCAGTACAAATATAGAGGACATAAAAACCGTTGAGCATCCTGACCTAAGGAATACTGGTAGAGTATTTATGCAACCAATGCAGAAGGTGCCCCTTGAACAAAACACATTTTAACAAGTGGGCACGGGCTCCTACGAGAATTTTCTTCTGTCTTTGCCAGCAAGACCAACCCATTCTCTTCCTCAGCTTAGTCAACCTAAAGATAGTGAGGATGAAGGTCTTCATAATGATCCAATGCATTTAATAAATGGTAAATTCATTTTTTCTTCCTTATGATTTTCTTAACATTTTCTCTTTTCTGGCTTACTTTTCTGTAATAATGCAGTGTATAATAGTTGAGAGGTAAGGCTTCGGGTCAATGGCAGGCTATTACTAATTATATTTTTAGGAATTTGAAAGTTACAAATGGATTTTCAACTAAATGGGAACATGGCTGGCCCCTCTAACACCCATGTCATTCAAGTGTTAACTGTCTAGATTTTTTTTAAAGTCTATACAGAACATATACCAACATACATCATCTTCTGGGCCATAAACAAATTTTGGTAAGTTTAAAAGAATTCAAATCATATAAAGTATGTTTTCCAAACAGAAGAGAATTAAGCTAGGAATCAGTCACAGAAAGATCCCGAAAAATCCATGGATCTGGAAACTGAACAACACCGTTATAAATAATGCTTGAGTTGAGAAGGAATCAAAAGGTAAACTTAAAAATATTTTGACATAAACACATGTCAATATTTGCAAAGAATGACTAACAGTCCTTAAAGAGGACTTTTTTCTCATTCAAGAAGAAACAAATACCCACAACAGGCCCATAGCAATTAAAGAAACTCCCAATGAAGATAAAACCCCAGGCCCAGGTGATGACTTCTCTGGTAAACTCTACCAAATATTTAATTAACAAATAATACCAATTCTACACACACTATTTTATACAATTAAAGAGGAAAAACTATTTTCCAACCTGTTTTAAAAAGTCAAACACGATCTTGAAATGAAAATCATACAAAGATATCTTAGGAAAAGGAGATGATGTAACACTATCACCCTCATGATTAAGGATGCAAAAATCCTTAGAAGATAACTTCATACCAAATCAGCAATATATAATAACAGATAATGAACAGGTGACTTCCCCCCAATCCTGGAATGCAAAGTTCATTTAATGTTAGAAAAAGTCAATCAACATTAGTTCACCATTTTAATAGGACATAAAGGAGAAAAGCCATATGATCATTGTAATAAATGCAGAATAATCTTTTAATAAAGTTCAGCACCCATTCATGATAAAAACTCTCAGTAGACATAGAACTTCCTTAACCTGATGAAGATAGTATTTTAAAAAATCTACATTAAAATCGTATTTTTATAAATCATACCTAAATAATTTTAGTCTTAGAGAAAACTTACGAAAATAGTACACACAGTTGCATATACCCTTTACCCACTGTCCCCTAAAAGTTAACATCTTACATAGCCATAGCACAATTATCCACTTTCCTCCTAAAAGGTAACATCTTACAGAGCCATAGCACAATTATCCAAACTAGGAAATTAACATCAGTAGAACACTATTAACTAAACTACTAACTTTATTTAGATTTCACCTTTTGTTCTTTTTTCACTAATGCCCACATTGCATTTAGTCATCATGTCACCTCAGTCTCCTCCAATGTGAAAGTTCAACCATCATTTTTTGTCTATTATGAAGCTGACACTTTTGAAGTTATTTGGCCAGATACTTTAAGAGATGTCGCTCCAAGGGGGGATCTTCACGTTCTCTCGTGATTATGTTGAGGTTAAGTGATGTACCCTTCTCAGAGCATCAGCTCAGAGGTTCCCCTTGCTAGTGGTGGTAACTCTAATCACTTGGTTAAGACACTATCTCTGCCAGGTTTCTCCACTATAATATTATGCTTTTTACATTTGCAAATGATAAATATTTGTTTTCTTCGAAAAGGGGATAGTTTGAGACTATGTAAAGATTCTTCCTGAGCTCAGTTATCTTTGCCTTCACAGGTGGATCTTGCATTAGCAATTTTTATACTCTAATGGTGATTTTCTCCTTCACTCACCCCCTTTACATTTATTAACTGGAATTCATCTGTAAGGAAAACATCAGCACTCAAACAACTCAACACTTTATTTGTTTATTCTATCATTTATTTATGTTCTAGGGACTGAAGGATATTTGTCTTATTCCTTGGGCCATAACCTGACAGTGTATTTATTTTGTTACTGACAGAGAATTACTCAGGGTTGGCTCCTTTCTGCCTCTTTCCAAAATACATATATATTTTAAACTCCTTCTTACTTTCTGGCACCACAAAATGCTCCAGACTCATCTTTTATTTTCCCCATACCATTTCTGAAATCAACTACTTCTCTAAAGAGCTCTGGCTTTCCTTTTATTGGAGAATAACAGTTAGAAACCCAGGGGGGTCATCTAGATCTGCTCATTAACATTCATATTTAATGGTAAAAGATGCTTTTTTCTCCCTAAGATGAGGAACAACTTAGGATGTCTGCTCTTACCATTTCTATTCAATATTGTAATGAAGGTTCTAGCCAATACAACAAAGCAAAAGAAGAAATAAAATGCATACAGATTAGAAATGAAGCAAAATTTTTTTTTTACAGAGTAGATCATTGTGTGTGCAGAGAACTGTAAGTTACAACAATTAATTCTTGCAAGCCTATAGAACACCAGGTCGATATTTAAAAAAAAATCAATTGTATTTCTATATATTGGCAGCAAAAAAAAGGGAAGATGAAATATTAAAATAGCATTTACATTCCAGATATGAAATACTTAAGGATAAATCTAACAAAGTATGTGTAAATCTGACTCAAATATGTATAAGACCTAAATACTGAAAATAATTTACTAAGTGAAATTACCAGCCACCTACATTAAGGGAGAAATACACTGTGTTCATGGATCTGAAGACTCACTGAGAAAAGATCACTTCTCCCCCAATTTACTTACAGATTTGATATCATCTCGTATAAAACTGTAGCAGACTGAGAAACTGAGTATATAATCTATATAGAAATTTATCTAGATAAATTCATACTATAAAAATATCCTTGTAAACATGAAAGAGGTAAAGTCTCCATCTTTCTTTAAGGCTGCATAGTATTCCATGGTGTACATATTTTACCTCTTTCATGTTTACATGGATGGAGCTGGAACATATTCTTCTTAGTAAAGTATCTCAAGAATGGAAGAAAAAGTACCCAATGTACTCAGCCCTACTATGAAACTAATTTGGGGCTCTCACATGAAAGCTATAACCCAGTTACAACCTAACAATAGGGGGAAGTGGGAAAGGGGGGGGTGAGTAGAGGGAGGGGGATCGGTGGGATCACACCTGTGGTGCATCTTACAGGGGTATTTGCGAAACTTGGTAAATGTAGAATGTAAATGTTTTGGCACAGTAACTGAGATAACGCCGGAAAGGCTATGTTAACCACTGTGATAAAAATGTGTCAAATGGTCTATGAAGCGAGTGTATGATGCCCCATGATCATATCAATGTATATAGTTATGATTTAATAAAAAAAAAAATATCCTGCGAGAGAATTCTAAAGACTGAAGGGACTTAAGGGGTCGTGATCTGCACAAGACAAATATCTGTCCATCTCCTTCCACAAAGGAAGCAAAGAAGCAAACCCAGGACGAGGGCCCAGGTCTTCCCCATCTCAACATGCACTCTCTAGAGTGGTACATCACACTACTTGTCATCAGGACTAGTCACTTTTCACTTGTCTAGGGAGAGACTCAGATCACCCCTAACGATACTAGTATCTCTAGACATGACTTCATCTCTGGATTTGCTATTATGTGTAGAAAAAAATAGCTAATAATTATGTGATAATAAATTAACAAAAATAATAAATCTCCCCAAACTTATTAATGAAAATGTAGTAAAAAATACCCACTCTTAGAGATGAACTTACCTATTATGATGAACTTACCTATATGTAGGTCACTAAGAAAGTTTTGAGACAGACTGTGTTATGGTCCTTTCTGATTCCCCATACAAGTTTCAATTTGCTCGGGTTACCAGTGTTGCTGGGAGGGCTTCAATTGTTTCCATTCATGCAGATTTTATGTTTCTTGATTTTTGTGTATCTCAAAACTTTCTTAATGGCCCATATATAAGGACTCCATAAGAAATGTTCTATTTTATAAATTATTTAATAATTTATACTGTTCAAAGTGCTAGAATTCATTAAAATAGCTGCTGGCATCTGGCTGGTTCCCATAATTGCTTATCTGTGATATGATACAAACCCAAATAGACTCAGCACATTTTCATTGCCTTTTAGAAAAAGACTCAAATTTAAAAGTGCAGCTATAATGATGTTGCTTCTGCAAGTATATATGGGTGGCTGAGAACACCAGGAGGAGCCTCCAGAAGGCATTAGTCCACAACCAATTCACAGTTTATGGAAATGTTGTTACTTCTGCAGAGCAAGACGCTTAATACCTTGGCTCAAGTTAAGTGGTGTCCTTTATTAAAATTAATTATAGTAATTTAAATTAATTTCTCCACTCCTTTCTAGAGTTACGTTTTGGAAGCTTTTTCTCCCTCCTCGACTTGCTGGCTCCTCTAACCCCACATACACCAGCAGTTGCCTGGGTGCCTAAACATCTCCTTTATTCTGGTCACATGCAGCCCAATGGAGCAGAGACAGGGTAACCGTTGCTTTCTCACTATGCTGATTGGGTTCTTAGAGCTTCCTCCTGGCGAACTACCATTTAACATAAATAGCTAACACTGAGATAAAGAAATTTTGGTAGGGGCGGCGCCTGTGGCTCAAGGAGTAGAACTCCGGCCCCATATACCAGAGGTGGCGGGTTCAAACCCGGCCCCAGCCAAAAACTGCAAAAAAAAAAAAACAAAAAGAAAGAAATTTCTATAGCATATCTTAGTCACCCCACAGGACTGAACAAAGTCCACGTTTTTCTCTTCTTAGAGTTAACAAGGCCACATTGGTGCCCCAACCATTTTCTCTTAAATATTTTTTCTCCTCTTCTTTTTTTTATCTTATGAGTCCTTCCTGGACAGGGTATAGTGAGAGGATATTTAATTGTAGCTTATAGTTTTGTGTGTCAAAAAAACCCTCTGACTATATTTCTGGGAGGTACAGGAAGACTGATGTGTTGCAGGCTCTTCTGTAGTGTACTGGCAAGATAAAAACCGCACACAGTTCATCTGGGGCCTCCCTACACATGCACGTAACTCACTGTTGCCAATGACAGAAAGTGGATGTAAAATTGTCTACAAAAGTTCCTAAACATTTAGGTCATTTAAGAATAGTCATATGTTTCTAATTAGAGGTTGTAAGGATCCAATACTTAACATAGTGCTTTATACATGGTAGAAACTCAAGATATGTGAGTTTAATTGAACTGAAATATGAGGAGTTTAATAAGTACATCTATTTCAAACTCCTAACTAGAAGAAATTGTATAGAAAACCACTATACTCTCTATTACCAATAACATAATACAGAAATGAAGCACTTTTGTTATTTCCTTGTAACTTACATAATCCTATCCTTACCTTAGAGGATAACACAGAAGAATATTTGGCACAAAACAAGACCCTAACTCCATGAATGTTGCTGACTGATAAATGCATCAGAGAAAAATATTAAAATCTGGAATAAACTAAAATGAATGGACTAACCAAACAAAATAGACAAAAATTCTTAGCAAATTACTAAATTACATAAAAATTTCACAGTAAAAATTTTCTGGAAGCATTTGAAAATGAAAATATCAAAATCAAATCAACAGTACCTAAAGTAGTTTTATAAAGATGGAATAGACACAATTTCCTATTCCTGAACTTACATAAAAATCATAATATTAAAACAATAACCATATTACAATGAACATAATTTGTGATATTCATTTTGTAGGCAATAAAGTTGTTTCAAATAACAGAGAAGTCTGAAATAAGATAATAAATTTATTACGTTGTTAATTATTACAACTAAATTTCTTTTAAGTTCCTTTAAAAATAAGGATCTGTATAACTAAATCTGAAGTGTTTACTTTAAAATTAAAGGCATAAGACAGATTTTAAAATTATGATTTTATTTCTACTACTTTTCCTAAAGAAAAACAATGTTTGGTGTCTTTTTTTTTTAATCAAAAAAACAACAAATTATTATGGAAAAAAAGGAGCAAAATAAATTTTGTTCCCATTAAATAAAATTTCAAGAGGCAGGGAAGCCAAATTACACATAAAATTTTGTGTTCAGAAATTCAATAATCACTCAAATGTCAGGGTAAAGTAGAAAATATCATTCATTTAAAAGTTGTTTTGACATAGATTAATTTTAGCGGAGTAGCCAAAATTTGTGCATAGTACCCTATGAAGATATCCTACCTTTTTATCATACACATCTTGCCAGTTTACTCCAGAAAAGAAACTGTGTCTCATAATTTCTTTTGCATCATCTGGTCCTCCACCAAGGCTATTAAGACAGAAATAAAATTAAATGAGTATAAAATATTTACATAAGCCCAAAGCATAACAGTGAAAGTTTGTATCAAAGTATAATTTTTTGTGTAATAATTCTTGGGATAAACAGTCATAAAAACATAAAGCTTTTGCTGTAAGATCTAATTTTCCCAATATGCCATTAAAAGAACTAGCTTCAGGATTGTAGTATTTGGAAGAAAGCGTAGGTGTTAGAGACAGACCTAAAAGAGGTGCTTATGAGATGTGTGATAATAAAAAAAATTGCTTAACTTCAGTTTCCTAATCTGTAGAGCGGGATTAATACTCGACTGGTGAATTACTGAAAGGGTCAGAAATAAGAGGAAAATACCTAGCACAATAAATGGTAGATATTATTATTGTCAAGTCTCTCTTTTCTTTTCTAAGAGACAAGGGCTTGCTCTGTCACCCAGGCTGGAGTGTGGTGTGATGACAGCTCACTATCATCTTGACCTGGGCTAAAACAACCCTCCCACCTCAGGCTCCCCAGTAACACATGCCACCATGCCTGGCTGATTGGTTTTTCTTTTTTAAAGACAAAGTCCCGCTACGCTACTCAGGCTAGTTACAAACTCCTGGCTGCAAACAATCCTCCCACCTTGGCCTCCCAAAGTGCTGGGACTGCACATATAGGCCACTACACGCCCAGCCTCACTGTCAATTCCACAAACCAAATTACTTTTAGAGTCGCTCAGGTCAAAATGTATACTAGTCAGGGGGCAGCGCCTGTGGCTCAAAGGATAGGGCACCGGCCCCATATGCTGGAGGTGGTGGGTTCAAACCCGGCCCCGGCCAAAAAACTGCAAAAAAAAGTATACTAGTCAGTGTAAATTCTGAAATAATAATTGGTTATGAAAATAATCTGTGGTGGACTATTTCCATATCTTTAATTACACAGAAACAGAATTGTTAATCTAGATCAACTATCATTACAATGTAATTTTTATGCGACTTCCAATATGAATTTAAAAATTAAGAAATATATCCCTACATTTTTAAAGGTGTTCTTAGCCAGTACTTGACACAATATGCAATTCTGATATCTTCTGGCTTCTCCAATTTTATCTAGCATAGACTAGTCAGTAAGACAAAAGAGAAAAAAGTGAGAGGGAGGAAGGGCGGGAGGGAACAAGGATAGAATGATGAAAAAAAACGAAGGCAAACCTATTTAGTAACATAAGGACACATGCATTTAATATTTGAACTTGCACATGGTTAGAAATGTGTGCTGGTAAAAACGTGGCAACCAGCTCCCTGGGGAAGATCATGAACACACACACACACACACACGTTAGTTTTAAGTTTTGCTGATATAAAAGATGTGAGGCACAAAATCTACAAAAATGATACCATATTCCATGTTCTCAGATGTAAGTTAGCAAACTGATTCCCAGAGAAAACTTAGGCTTTGTCAAACTCTAAAGCCACCTATAAACGTAACTATCAAAAATGATTAGTTTAATCTGATCAGTCTTGATGTTTTTGTTTATGTTAAAGTCAAAGATGAAAGTGATAGGAGAGGAAAACATATCTGAACTTCACTAGATGGTTATGTGACTTCTTTGCTGAATGGTTCATAGTCTGGTTATGAGAATGGTTAATAGTCATTTTGTAAAAGAAAATGAAAGAAGATTTACTCCATTTTTTGTGCTATTTACAATGTATGGAACACAGACACAACAGACTTTAAAATATAATCTGGATTATTAACACTTTCTATCACTTTCTAAATCTAAATAGTTAACAAAACAGTAAGTCAAGCCCCAACTTACAATATTTGCCAATTTTGGTGGTATAAATACTCCTCCCATGGCTAATTTTAGGCTACCAATATTATGTCACACGACACAGAAGTGGGGGGAAGACGCACAGTTGCAAACCATTGTTCATTATTTCCACACAAATAACCTCAAAAACACAATTAGCAAAATGTAAAAAATTAAGAAGTGACAAATGTTGAGTATTTATTACCTTTGCCTGTCCTAGTCTTGATTTAATTTGTAAATGTATAATTTAATATTTAATAATTATTATATTAAACAGCCATCTCACAATATTGCTGCAAATCTCATAACTGGGTCTCATGTGCTGGTTCCGTGCCAGCTCCAACACATCACGGGGTGGGAAGAAACAAGTAGGTCACAGAAAACACTGATATTCCCTGATGGAACAATGGGGTAAGCCATCCAGATAAACCTGTATTTCAACTTAAGATGAGATTTACCCGTATTTTTCGTGTGTGTTTAGGGGTAGAGTTTGGCTCTGTCACCCAGGCTGGTATAAAGTGGTGCAATCAGCTCAATGAAGCCTCAAACTGCTCCTGGGCTCAAGCGCGCCTCCCACCTCATGGTCCTAAGTAGGTCTGCAGGTACATCCCACCCTGCCTGATTGTAATTAAGCCATTCTAACAAACTCTGGTTATCAGATACAACCACACGACTGGAAGGACCTAGGATCCTCTGACACACTGTCAGAAAGGAAAATAAAACAATCAGCTGATACCCAAACATCTTTAGTGATGATAAATGTTGCCCACAACTGGCTCTCTCCTGTTCCCAGATCCATATAGAATTCTCTCAATGAATCACACGTCAGAGAAGGGACTTTTGGATGGCACAGGACCAGAATGGCGATGCTGGATGTTTGCACTGGGACTCCCAGACTGGACGTTTGGTATTGGGTAAGGCTCAGGACTCCAGTCCCTGCCCTCACTCTGATTCACTCCATGTCAAGTTGTGTACGCCTCTCTCCCAGGAGGCTGCAAACTCTTTGAAGACAGACATCAGTACTAGATTATCTAAGAAGGAGCCAGAAGCTCAAAATGATCAAACACAGGTTTCTGAAAAGAATTTAATAATTCAAAGTATGCATCAAAGTACTCTGCATGAGAAAAATGAGAACTCCATAGTATTCTCTCAAACTTATGCTATAGTTTATTTCAATGCTGTTTTCATTTGAATTGTACTTGAGATTTTACATAAGGCGGGCGTTGGGATGGAGAATCATAATCATTTTGTAAATAAAAGGTTTTAATCCAGCTTTGGTTACTCATTTTGTGTAACCCCTCAAGCTCTCTAGCAATAGTTTGGCTCTGGACATAGCCAGCATTTATTCTATATTTATCAAATATACATATAAAACTAAAATATCAGTCATGAATACTATGCAAAGTCTAAGAATACAATCTTAGATTGCCATTTTAGAAGCTTGGAGAAATTCTTTAACACAGGCTTCCTCAAAGTGTGAATCTGTCAAAAATTTCAATGTCAATGACTCTCTAATGTACAATTTAAGACTTCAAAATAATAACAAAATATGCTTTGAACTGAGATATTTAAGTCTAGAGTACTAAACTCCAATATCAGAATGCCAAAGTGAATCCTCCGTTACTATGAATTCTTTACTATGAGGAACACCACAGAATTCATATCCTAGTGTCACTGAATGTAACACAAGGCCGTGCTTTTTCTATAAACTCTGTACAGAAAGATAAAGAAGGGACCAACAATACTTATAAAGTAATGGAGAATAATAAATGAAATCAAAATGAAAGTTGACCCTCTCACAGAACTAACAGCAATTCATTAAAGCATACTCCAAAATTCAGGCAGTAATTAAATAGCTGAATAGAGAGAAATGAGAGATGTACAGAGCCCTTTGTTTGCTTTTCTTCTCCCTCTTAAATTGCCATGTTTCCCAGACTCTGTCCTCGCCACCACTGTCTTGGCTCTAACCACGTCTGAGATGTCTATGGCTCCCAATCCATGTGTTTAGTTCCTGTGTTGCTTTGAAGCACTGGTATTATTATAATATTTCCAGTTGCTAATTTGACATTTCCATCTTGGTTATCTATAGAAACCTCAGACTGGATACATCCAAAGTCAATATCCATGCCCTCCCCACTAAGCCTCCTTCATTTGTACTCCCTGCCAGTAATACCCCATTTATTAATCTAGTCACCTCTCTGGAAACCTCAGAGGCGCCCTGACTCCTCCTCCTTCCTCACCAAGTCTATTTAATCATTCACAGAGCTCTTGTTTGCCACTGCTTTAGGAAGGCTTCCTTCTCTTATCTAGAAATTCCATAAACATTCTTAACTGCTCTGCCTGCCTGCTCCCGCCTCTTTACTCTTCTAATCTGTCCACAGATGAGACAGACTTACCTTTAATAACACAGATCTGATTATACCATCCCTTGCTTCAAATTTGCATCCCCTTCTTAGTAACAATTATTTTCTAAGAAACATAAAACCCTTACAATCCCACATATAGGGCTTCATTTCCCAACGTTACCCAACTCATTTTCTACTGTCCAGGCACTGAGCTTCTCAAATACCATGCTCATTTGTAATTTTAGCTGTAATTTACACAAAAATTTCTCTGCCTGAGGGTCATTGCAAATTCCAACTCCTTCATGAGCCTGTTGGAATCCTCCAATTCTCTAGACAGGGCTAATAATTTCAACAGCACTTTGTACGGAGTGTGGCCTGAACATCTGTGGGTACGTGTTTTGTGCCACACATTATTCTGTGAACATCTAGAGTAGAGACTTGTTCATCCTTGCAGTCCAATATTTTAATGCATCTCTGGAGAGGCTTGACATATTATAATAATGTATCATAATTGAAAATACTACATATTCTCTTTAGATCAATACCAATCTAACAATTTGGGTGAACAAATCATAACGAGTTATCCTACATATCAGGCCACTAACATTCTAAAATTTTACCCCAAATTCATTCAACAGTTCCTGAGTACCTATTATTAAATACATGTAATCCATGGAGAAGAGAAGACTGAAAAAAATGTATGAGATATAGACATGAAAACCACAAGTATAATTCTGTTCCACTAGCTGCTTATACAGAGGGACACACACACAAAAAGGGTGGTTAGAGTTACCTGCACGAATCAGGAAATGGTGATAAAAATTTACTGCCCTTGAAACCAAGTCAAATAATAGATCCCCAAATAAAATAGATGAAATGAAGTCATAGCTCTGTTTAAAGATTATCTACCACCAAGTGCTACTCATCACATGATTAGAAAATAAACATATTGAATAGAATATATTTCTGGGCAGTGCCTGTGGCTCAATGAGTAGGGCGCCAGCCCCATATACCAAGGGTGGAGGGTTCGAACCCAGCCCCGGCCAAACTGCAACAACAAAAAAAATAACTGAGTGTTGTGGCAGGCATTTGTAGTCCCAGCTACTCAGGAGGCTGAGGTAAGAGAATCGCCTAAGCCCAAGAGCTGGAGGTTGCTGTGAGGTGTGACGCCAAGGCATTCTACCGAGGGCGACAAAATGAGACACTGTCTACAAAAAAAAAAAAAAGAATAGAATGTATTTCAAAACCTAAACTGAGAGTGTTGCACTGTAAATAAGATAGTTAAAAAATACCAAACAGGTGTGGAGGAACCCGATTTCTGCTCTTGTTCTACATGAATTTCCTGTAAGATCTAGAATAAATCACTTAACTTTCTGGGCCTTTGTTTGTACTTGTATCAAATGGAAATGAGAATAATTTCTACCTTATGTACCATACAAGGCTACTGAAAAGCAAGAGAGAAAACAGATGTGAAAGGGTGCTAAAAAGGAAAACATAATTACTTTATAAACACAAATTAGTGTCTGTTACTAGGATTACAAAATATATTTGTGAATTTTTCTTCACAAGCAAAAAGATGGTATCTCTTTTATCATGTTTGCTTATTGCTGTGGAAGGCAGAAATCATGTTACTTACAAATTTAAAGAGCAATATGCATGCAGTAGAAACCATTTCTAGGGTAGACAAAGCCCAAATTTTAGGATTCAACTATTCCTTCACTTGTTAATCCTGTCTGTCAGTAAATACATATTGAGCATCAACTATAAACAAAATATTATAACCAAACATTATGTGAGGTATTATAAAAGACTCAACAATATATGAATTCATCTAACCTCCAGATGCTTAAAATCTAATAGACTTTCAAAGAAATCATGATATGCACAGGTATCCAGATAGAAGGGTGGATACATATGATATATACATAAAAAGACATGTATTAAGGAACATTTAAAAATTAATAGTCATTTCATGTTTATTTTTATGGAGTATATGTGAATGAATATGTAAGTGTGAACGAGAAACATCATGGCTTATTGAACAAAGCAGCAAGGGAGGGCTCTGAGATTCTTTAGGTCATAGCTGTAGCCACAAAACAGAAATACAAAATGTATAAAGCATATTTTGCCATCGATCCCTTCAGCTATGCATGGAAAAGAAAAAAAGCAGATATGTTAACACAGGTTGAGGGGGGAGTATAGAGAAACATCTCTATTTAATTTTTGTAAGAAATATTAAGGCCCAGAAACTGAAAAGAAAAGAGATTCTCCCATCCTAGTATCAAGCAACAGGGCAATTAAGAAATTGTTCACTCATAATATAGATAATGCAACTCTCAAAATCCTTATTTGGTAAACCTGCATAAAATTTTCAAGTTGAGAAAGAGCTAAAGACATTTTTTAAATGTTCTATATTACACAGTTAAAAATAAGTCAGTATCTCAGTGGAAAGATGTCTACATCAAATACATTGCTTCTTGGAGTTAGTTATATTTGAATTAATTTCCATATCACAATTTTTAACCACATTCGTCAGTAACTCACTGAGCATTGAGCTTACCGTTTATTTGGATCCTTTATCAAGAGCCCTGAAAGCAATGATTTTGCATCCGAAGAGAGTGTTCGAGGAAATTTAATGTCTTCCATCAGTATTAGTTCAAAAAGTTTCTCATGGTCCTGATTGTAGAAAGGTAACCTCCCACACATCATCTCATACATGACGACCCCGAGGCCCCACCAGTCCACTGCTCGGCCATAGTCGTTATCTTCTAACACCTGAAAGGGAAACCAGTAAGAAGATTAATTATCATGCGTTAACTTTAAAAGCCTTATTCATAAAACATAATGTTTTTGTATGAAAATGAATCTTAACTTTCAAAGTCTAGGTAGTCTGTTCTGAGATCTTAATATTTAAACCATAAAACATCCTAACAAAAGATATAAATCACATCAAGTATACACAATATTCATGATGTCATATATCCAGAAATGGTCAGTGTACAGATAGGGGACAAGCTATACAAAAAAGTATGCCTAGTTAAATGGTTTTACACTTTTTACGGTATAAAAGGATCAAATGAAAAACATTAGCTAGCATATCTACATATTTTCTCCTAGGCCTACTGACTTCATCACTCTGCTTCCACTAATGTAGGCATTAAGTAACAACTTACAGCAAGACCACACTGATTACACAGCACACGATGTGCTTTACATACTCTTGCTTTAAGAGGAACTAAGTAATCCTACAGTGAAAGACGGGAGTAAACAAACTCAGCGTAATGGCGATCAAGCATTGACACCCATTCAAATAAACTTAAAGTAATCTCGGAGCCCCTGTAAGTGTTTAAACTCTTTTTGGAAATATTTAATTAACAAAGTGAATATAAAGGTTTATTGTTCAAGTTGTAATGAATTTTAGTATCCAAAGCTTTAATACCTTACAACAAAAGTTTCTGTTAAAACACGGTAAAAATCACGGCCTTTATATCTGTATGGTATATGTCCTTAAAGTCGTTTCCTAAAATACATTACATGTGAAATAAATTTAGTAAGAAATGACATGAAAGTATCAGTTTGGCTATGTTAGAACAACCTGTTCAAACTGGAATGCAGTAATTTACCATTTGTCCCAGGAAAAATTTGGTCCTATCTTTTTATCAGATTTTTTTCCTCATCCAATAAAGTATTCCTCATATATATGCATCTTTTGATATTTTATTTTAAATAACTATATCTGAATAATCTTAAAGCTTACTTTATTTGATCCTCTCAGGTTTGAGAAAACCAGCTCAAGAAAATCACATCACATGAATTTTATCAATTAAACAAAAACTTTATAATTCATTACGTAAGAGAAAATTTGATAAGAACAAAGTAGTACTCTTATTCCAAACTTTCTTGAATTAATTAAATCTTTTGTTGACAATTACTCTTATATGGCTTTTATTTAAAATATGTCAATAATTTCATAAAATTACAGATGGTATTTTTGACAGTTACCTTATGACAACCAATAAATACTATGAAAAGTACTTTGATACACAGAGTATTTAAAGATGATGGATATAATTTCAAGAAAAAATTATGTTACTTAAAGATCTATTCAGCGTTTTTGGAATACTATGAAAAGATTTTTAATTCACTGCATCAATGTTTATTTCATAACTAAAGAATACTGAAAACTTCGTTGATAAGATATGAATACAAATATAGTTTGCATGATTTTTCTAGAAATCTACTGCAAATCATAAACTAAGGAAAATATTTTCTGGAAGAACGATAAATTCTATTTCTCATCTAGCCAAAAAGAAAAATTTTGAATTTATACTTGCTTGAAGTAAGTAATATGAGAACAAATAGAAGACAAGAAATAACCTAAGGGAAGTGCAAAGAATTCCATTCACATGGGTATTGAAGTTTAAGAAATCCTTTATACATAATTTTAAAATACCAATGACTTTTGATGATTCAAGGATAGTGCACTGTTAGTGAGGCCTTTATCTAATTGACACAGGATTTTACCTAATAACAAAAAAAAATTTAAATCTAAGAACCTTTAACTGCATTCCTACCATAACAACAAAACAGTGGGACACACAAAAAGCAGCCAAATGTGGTTTTTAACCTCTTTTTTCATAAAACCATAAAAAGCATAAAAGCTGGATTAACTGCCTTCTGAACCCACATTTCACCAGCCGGGTTCTCATCCCCAGCTGGCAAAACTGGCAATCCTTTATTTTTGTTTAAATACCTGGTTTGCAGCCAGAAGGGAAAGTCAGTACATAAAAAGAGGATTTTTATTTTTGAAGAGAAATAAGCAACTGAAAAATAAAACTTCATTGTAAAAATATCTGTTTGATAAAATAAAATATATTTTATTTAGCTTTGTAAAATGAATACTGATTCTCTAAATGAGTGGTTTTGCTTCTGAACATACGTGCTTTAATTGATATACAGACACATAATGCTATAATTAGAACTGTTTGCTGTATCAGTTTATACGAACAAAATTGATGTAATGTACTGTCTTATCGACACGTAAACTTAAGCAATGCTGAGTACAAAACACTCCAGCGACCAAGCCAGCCCTCTTTACCTAAGAGACTTCACTATCATTTAAAAGGAAAGAATTTTGTTCAACTCCAACCTACAAACAGTTGTAAGATAAAACACACAAGAAATAAAAATAGTTGCAATATTCTGCATGTGGATGTACGTTGTAAAATGTGTTCCTATTGTTCAAACAATATCCTTTCTCTCTCCTTAAATGTGAATTATTTCAAAACACAATACTTTGAAATGTTCTGGAAATCCCAAAGTCAAATTAAATAATTCAAATCCAACAGATTACTTTTATAAGATATTTCTTCTCCCTTACTCAAAATATTTATTTTCCTAAAATTATAGTAACATATAAAATTCACACTCTTTAAGGATTGCAATCCTTTCTGGCTATTTCTGATAACTTCTTTCCTAGCAAAAAGGCTAATTTATTTTGTGGCTATTGTGACGCTGATACAGGGTATGACAAACAGTGATCAAAAGTACAGGGATGACAATGGTAAAGTGCATTTCAACTCCATTAAAATGCTGGTTCTTATGTAATCTGGATATAAACATACATCAAAATGTTCCTGAAGTAATCTAGTAAAACAGTGATCTTGAAGAATTAATCTAAAATGTCTCTTTTACCCATGAAAGCAGTGTTACTGACTTTTAAATCAAACTCACAGTTTAAATGAGAAAGTAGACATTTGTTATTCCTACTATCCCTATGGACCACTGTATTCTCTATACCTACATTTAACACAAGGGCCCCAAACAGATAGAAAGGACAGGAAAGGATCTGGAACATTACAAGATCACATCAAATCAAACGTCAAACAGAGCACAAAGTCTAGGGAACAAGGTTTAGTTTCAATTTTTCTGCCCAGAGCCAGATATTACTTAATTTCTTGATATAATAGAATCTAAGATTCAGGGAAGTCATACCCTGACTTCAGTGTCTTATTTTAAGGTGTGCTCCCAAAGATGTGCTAGGTCTTATTTTCAGGGGACGTCTTATCTTTCCTGTAAGTAGGTCTTATTTTCGGGGAAACAGGGTAGCAGGTACCGATTAATGTTAAATATTCTGGTAATATTTGGTAATAATTAGGACACTTCCATTTATAAAACAACTAGGTAAGTTTAAAAAACACCATATCTTGAGTGGTTACTAATTTCAAAGACTGAAATTAAATAAGAAACTATGTATTTTAAAATAATATCATCAATTAAAGTTCCCAATGTAAGTATTTATTTGGCTAGTGGACATTTGCAAAAAACACCTTCATTCCAATATTCTTTTACCAATTACAATTTACTAAATTTATTAAAGGGACATCTCCTCTTGGTAGCTAGGCCTCACAACGCACCAAGGTGAGCAGTCACAGGAGGCCACGTGTCCCCTGGAGTAGCTTACTGCTCAATCAATAATCTTGACAGAACAGATGGGGGAAAATTAAACATCTAAACAAACTGTCTGCACACCTATGTTGTGAAAGTAAACTGCGAACTTCGATGGACCAATTCACCACTAATTCAAGAACAAATTTTCTTCTTGTAGCCTTCCTTTCACTTCAGGTAACAGATACGTATGTATTCTAAAGGGAGCCCTTTATATATTCCTAACATTACTGGTATTTGTTCAAAAAAATGACCTGCGAGCCTTCAGATTTTAAAATGAATTGCAGCTTCGGAAGTATATTTCAATTCATAATTATGAATTCTATGATTTCTTGGTGTATTCCTCATAAATGTAACTTATAACTAGTCCTCAACTGTTCTAATAATTCTTATGTGACAGCAACTGTAAATGCCATTTGCTATGAATGAGAATGCTGTACACTTTACGGACACCTTCTAGCAAATATACACGATTACTTGCATATAGTTAACATCGTACTTTCAAACACAAACTGGCTAGCACAAGAAAATCCCTTCAACAAGAAAAAAGCTAACTGGATATAATAACTGTGATTAAATTGCACTTACTATGAGATTTCTATATATCCTTTTTATTCTGAAAGAATAAACACTGAGATTCGAAGAAACTGGGTCTTTGGTTCTTTACTTACAGCCATAGTAAAATACTATAGGTAATCACTGGTGTTCTCCTGGGGTTAGTGTTCTATATATTCTCATGCTTCAGAGATTTTAAAATTAAACTTGTTTTTGAACTAGAATCATACCAAAGTACTGAATGCAAATATCCTGACTGTAAAAGCCACAAAAGCCATGTAACATTGAAAAAAGTTCAGGTGAAAAACAGCTAGTATTAGGATGGACGGATCTCTAAATAGGTAAGTCACCCCCTTTAAACATCAAGAGGCATTAATTCCATTTTACTTCATATTTAAACAATAACCAGTTATGAGACAAAATGGGATGGCTTTTAATATTACCCCCAAAATAGTATAAAATAGCACCATAGTCCAGAAAAAGGTAAATTAAATATATTCAATTAAATAGTATGCCAACATATGGCAGAAGTTCTTAAATACGAATTCTAACTACTGAGCAGCTAACTTCCATCTGAATGAACCACTGTGCTCCTTTACTTCATTTTGCCTTTCAAAATTGGTGATGAGACCTTTTGGGGTCTACCAGGAAGATGAAGGTTTTCAAAAATCTAAGGAGGACAGGTGTTATATGAATTATTAACTAAATAAAATTAAATGTTTCAGAAAGCCTATATAAAACAACTCTCTCTTTTCATTAAATGCTTAAAAGTTCTAGGACTAGTTTTCCAATCTGTTGGAATACAGGAGAACTTCGTCCAGGAGCTAATAAGAGTGACTACTACATGTGTTAGTATTTTTACCTAGAGATTAAAGGTGCAAACACATGTAACTTTAGCCTCATTCAATTCTCTTAAGACCTCTTAAAAACAATATTGACAGAGTTCACAAGAATATCTTTTACATTTATTCTTTGCTGGATTTAAAATAAATAAAATTCCATTTACTACATTCCATTTGAATTAATTTCTACTTCCCTCACCTACACTACATGCTAGAACCGCCTTTTCTACAGCTTTTACTATCTTCTTTGCAAATTAATGTATACTTTGACTTTAAATTTACATAGTATTTAATTTCCATCTGTGCATTGCTCTATCACAATAATCTTGAACAAATCTTTGTATCAAAATAGTTATCAAACCGATCTATTTCAGATGTTTTCAAAATGTGACATTGTATGTATGAGAGATATAAAGATAGGTTTCGAAAGAAAAATAAGTAAAATTACAGCAAGCGAATGTTTTGTAAAAATGAGGTTCTGAAAACTAAGAAGAATGTATCAAAAATTGCATTTCAGCCACTGCAAAAAAAATCATTTTACACTTAGAGGAAATAAAATTATATACTTTTCTTCCTCAGTAGCAACAATAGTTAAATATTATATTATTTCCCAACAATCAAGTCATTTCTTGCAATCTTTTTGTTAGTTCTAACTTGATTATCAAATAATTTTTATTTTTACACTATTACAGAAGTGCATTTCTCTAGGTTTCCAAAACCACCTTATTCAACCTTCCCCATCTGTCACCATCTGCTTCTTTTTAGCATGTACTTTTTGTGTGATCACATAAGCATGTGAAAAATAACTAACATTCAGATGATTATCTGCTGGTACATTTGAGGACTGGGCATAATAAAAGTGAACTGCCAAAACGCACTTAACACTTTTAATTTTGTTGGGTCTTGCATGTAAGCTACATTTGATTTTCAAACTGTTTTACAGTTGGAAAGTTGATCAGGTACTGCTAACTCAAGAGCAAAGCTGAGACTCTAAATAATTAGCACTGCATAAAATGGTTTGGATTCAATAGGAGCCAAATCAAATAATAAAATTTAACAGAGTTTCTATGTGATTTCTAATTTCTTTTATAATTTCTAGGTGTGAAAATATAGTACATTTTACAAAACCAAAATCCCCTCAAGATATCTTACGGTCCATAATGTACTACTCAATTTTATTTCTCTCCAATGTAAGAAAGAACAAAACACGCTCATTTAAAACTCTACATCCAAATGCATTTTTAGAGTTGTAGCACAGTAAACACACAGTTTACATGCCTTCTTATCTCTGAAAGAAAACAAAACAAAAAATCTGATTTTTTCCTTTAACAGTAAAGATTCTGAAATGTTTCCCAAGTTGGAAAATTGCATTGTAGCCCCATTCTTCATCAAAGAGGTAAGAGAATGAATACCTTTAAAAATATCCTTTTTTCAAAGAATGGCATATTAATACAATAAGACTTATTTTTTTCTGATTGTCTTTGCACAAGAAACAAATTGTTCGTTGAAATCTTAAGTTTATTTAAAAACTTGCTGCGTCTGACATATAGGACATTTAATAAACTGGCTTTGAACTGCTTTTTAACACTTTTTGAAGTATCTTTGAAAATATTCTTCATCTATCTTTGAATAGCAAAAAATTTCTACTAGATTAAAACATTAAAAAAATAAAGGAATACTTCTGCTAGATAAAGTAGGTTGCAAAAAGATCCCTATGTAATGTGTAAACCAGTCTGAGAACAGAAGGAAAAATATCAACAGTCATTCACATGAGAATAGTCAAGAACATATTACAGATCTAATATGCAACTACTACTTACATTACTATCAAGAAAACACTAGCGCTAATAATGGTAAATACCAGAAATTCTAAGGTTCAAAAGAAGTGAGAAACACTATCTGAACTAAAAGGAAGCTGGTTTCAGCTTGTGCTAATCCCTCCCTGACAATGACCTTGTGAGCCTGATCACATTATCACATTGGTCTCATTTCCCAGGTGACTTTCCTTCACCCACGGACTCAGACCTCACGTCCTTTGCATTTAGTCTCTACACAGATGTCCAGCCTCCTCTTCCTGCCTCCCCTCTCCTGCTGCTGAACCCTCCCTGAAGGCGCAAGCACGTTTCTTCCACTCCACTGTAGGTAACTCTAGTAGTTACTTTTCTTGCGTAATAATTACTTAATAGTAATTACTGGTTACTTTAGTAAACAGCAAACTATTTAAGGACAAAAACCATTTCTTACTATCTTTGTATTCCCTGTACCTAATTCAATTCTTGAATTTTAAACCCCTGATACTCAAAAAGTATTTCTTTAATTAATATTTTTCAGTGAAATGGTCTGCAGTGGACCATTTCCAGGAATTAAATTCTCATTTTTTAAAAAATAAGGATAAACATAATCCAAGCTGCAAATATGCAGGATATAGCACAAATATTTATAATATAAGAATTTAAATTTCATGAGAAGTTAGCTGTTTTGAGATTTGTCACACTTAAATAGTAACTACAATAATCATTCTCCTCTATAAAAATGTTAAGATATTAATTATGAATCACGATGTATCAACCGTAGATGAGTTTATAAACTGCTTTTAATGACTAAATTGTTGAAATATTATAAAAGTATCCAGAAATGTTTCTTGTCTTTAAAAAGAAAGCAGTAATTTCTTGTGAACTGTGAACTTTTTATTTAGAAACAAGTACATTCTTGTATTAATCTTCGTTTTGTTCTTCAATTGATGACATCTGCATAGAAAACAATATTTTTGTTTCTCTGGAGATTATCTGCTTCTGAAATGAGATGTATTTTTCCTCTTCAGAATTAATTTCCCCTAACTGTGATTCAACTAATTTTGTTATTCTAATATGGGATACCATATTCCATGGCAAAGGTATACAGGGGTAACTGAACTCTAGAGAAACAAAGAATTTGTTTTGTGACATTCACAAAAATAATCCTCTTCTAGAAAATAGGATCTTTTCTTTGAATAAACAAGAAACAGTGCTTCTAAATTTCACCTAATTCAACCACAAAAATAGAAAATTTTAAGCTCCAGATTGTGTAACAGAGAGTAATATATTTGGCAAGAAAATAATACTTGGAAATTTAGTATATTTTAAACATTATTTACAATAACTCAACATTTTTGAAATGTAAATTTAATCCTTAGCTGAAAAGAACTATTATAATAATAAACCAGCATGAGTTACTGAATGTGTAAGGAATGCTAGTACCACTGTGAATTTATTCTACTTTCTAATTTCTTTTGATTATCCTTTCCTATTTAGCATTTACAAAGCACCCTTTTAAAAATTACAATTATTTACACCTATAAATAGTTATAAAACTGTGACTTCCGGGGGCCATGATATAGTTAGAAAAGTAAAAGTGGGCTTTATAGGCAAGTAATCTACTTAGAATCCTAATTATGCCTTCACCATCTCCTAACCGCATATAGATTACATTAATAAATCCTAATTCTGTGTTTCCTCACCTAAAAAAATCAGGTTTGCTATCTATTACCAAAGATAATTCCAAATATCAAGTAAAATAATCAATAGAATGCACTTACATAGCATATGGCACATACTAGATGCTCATTGAATAGTAATCCGCACCCATCAAAGATTAACATCGATTTGGCTCTGGCCACACTAACCATATTTAGAATTTACTCTTGCCTCAGGGTTTTCACACTAGCTGCTTTCTGTGTTTGGAAAGCTGTTTCCTTACAACTTTGTGATAGCTCCCCCTGCTTCTAATCATTCACATCTTTGGACAAACATCACTTTCCCCGAGCATCATGTGGAAGATGTTTTGCCAAAGATGGCTACTACCTTCCACCTCAGACGCTCTTCTACGAAGGAGAGATGGGGTGGTACCTTTTAAATCTGTTCAGGCTTACAAGTGCCTCAAGGAATAAACACAAGACAGTAACGATGTTGTGCGACTTCTGAAACAAGGCCATGAAAGGAGATGCATACATATTCACAGCAGCACTGTTCATGATAGCTAAAAACGGATGCAACCCGAATGTCCATCAGCTGCTGAATGAATAAACAGAATGTGGTCTATCCATACAATGGAATATTACCCAGCCATAGAAAGGAACGAAGTAGCAATAACACACTAAAACACAGATGGACACTGAAGCCGTCACAGAGACTCCGTACCGTGTGATTCCATCGGTCTGAAATGTCTAGAACAGGTAAATCTACAGTCGATCAGTGGTTGCCGAGGAGGTATGGAAATGGTGAGCTAATGGGAATGGGGTTTCTTGTTGGGGTGATGAAAGCACTTTGGAATTAGATAGCTCTAATGGTTGTGCAATTCGATGAACATACCAAAAACCACTGAGTTTTGCACTTTAGAAGGGTGAAATTTATGGTATATGGTATCCCAACATAAAAAAATACTATGAAAATACATTTTTGAAAAGTTAACAAACTTTTCATAGTTTACCAGGGAAGGTGGAAAAGCGCAATACAGCTTCTAACTCATTCCCTAAGCCTGACTACTCTGAAGCTGTCATGATGAGGAAGCCCCAGGCCACACGGAGAAACCAAATGTAAGAGCTCCTGCCAAAAGCCCTAATAAGGTACCATGGACAGCCAGTAGAACTGCTCGACATATGTGAAGATGCATCCAGATGACTCCAGCCTCGAGCCATAGAATCACCTCCTAACTGTAAAGTCCATGTGGCTGAGGCCTGAGACCCAGTGTAGCATAAATTAGCCGTCCCTGCTAACCCCAACTGCATTCCTGATTCAGAAAATCCAGTCATACAAAATGGTTGTTTCAGAATGCTGTCTATAATAGCCACACTACACCTTTCCCTTTATCTTGCTTCTTTTTCCCTCCATGGAACTTAAGACATTGTTATTTATTTATTCTTACTCTGTCTCCCTCCACTAATTCCCCGAGAGGAGGGTGCTTTTGTCTTGTTCCATAACCATTATCACCCAGAAAATACCCGAAATGTAGCAGATCCACAATAAAAATTCGTTTTAACAAATTAATAAATTATTGCAAAACCCTCAGCATAGACAGGTTACTAGTTTGAAGCTTCCTTTGATGACAATTCCAAAATAGAATCATTTCAACAACTTTCACAATAAAATACATTTCTTTAATTAAGTAAAAACCCCACAATACTGTAACTCCAATAATTACTGTTTCTTTGTTTCTAAGGAAAGTCCAAGATGGTTTACAGAAATGTAAATATTCTTGCTGATATCAATTATTCTATTTTAAGTAAATCAGTCAAAATAGGTATAAAGAGGGCTGTGCCTGTAGCTCAATGAATAGGGCGCTGGCCACATACACCCAGGCTGGCGGGTTCGAGCCCATCCCGGGCCTTCTGAACAGCAATGACAACAACAACAACAACAACAAAAATTAGCCAGGCGTTGTGGCAGGCGCCTGTAGTCCCAGCTACTTGGGAGGCTGAGGGAAGACAATCACTGAAGTCCAAGAGTTTGAGGTTGCTGTGAACTGTAACGCCATGGCACTCTACTAAGGGTAACATAATGAGACTCTGTCTCAAAAAAATAAATAAATAAGGCGGCGCCTGTGGCTCAAGGAGTAGGGCGCCAGTCCCATATGCCGGAGGTGGCGAGTTCAAACCCAGCCCCGGCCAAAAACACACACACACACACACACACACACACAAAATAAATAAATAAATAAATAAAAATAGGTATAAGAAATGAAATGTATATGGCCAGGAAATAAAAATTGATTTAATCATTGAATCTACTTTAGTTAGCACCTTTGTGCTTATGAATTTTATAAAATTTAATTTCCATATATTCTCCACTCTGTAATATCACTTTTAAAAAAGTGAGAGCAAAATAAATTTGATTCAGGTTGAAATACAGGTAAAAGTAGTGGGTACTGCAATTACTTTTAATGCTTAAATGGTTTACTTTGCAACACATTAAATGAATGTTATTTTTTCTATGAATGAAACTAAAGCCCACCTCTGGCGCAAGGTACTCTGGTGTTCCACAGAATGTCTTCATGGTGGCTGCATCCGTGATCCCTTCTTTGCAAAGTCCAAAATCCGTAATTTTTATGTGGCCGTCTTTGTCCAGCATCAAATTCTCCAGCTGTGTATTAAGAAAAATGACATAAATCATTCTATAGTCTTTAACAGTCAGAAAATAGTGTTTTGAAAAATTATTGAATGCTGAGTAAAGTATTTTGGAAAGAGAACAGAGTTGTAGTTGATAGAACTTTCAATACTTACAAATCTTATAGCTTCATATGTGAAAAGAAACATGTTTTATAAAATACTTCATTGATGACAAAATCATTGATTTTTAAGCTACTGGGAAAGAATGCTATAGCTTTAAGAGCCATTGTTGTGTAAGCTCTGAGAATTAAAGCCTAATTGACTTTTCAAAGCAATAACAAATCTCCTCTTTGTTTTTAAAAAAATAAAATGTGATCTCTACAATCCCAAAGACATGAACATCTTCTTCTATATATATATAGATGGTTTTCAAAATGTTCTCTTGGGAATCTATTGCTACTATAAAACATTCACTTACAGAAATGTTTTTTGGTGGTGGTTGTAAATCAAACCTAAATCTTATTTTGTAAGGTAAGGCGATACCCTCTTTTGCAGTTCTTTGTACTAAAGAAATACCAACCTTTTTAAACATAAAAAGAAAAGGAATATCAAAGTCAAACATTCAACAGTTAATAAAAATATATAGCACAAATGTTATAAAGTTGGGACCTTTTGGAACACATTAATTCAAAAACACCAAAGAGAAACTTACACTTTGAACCAAGTAATATTATCTGCCTCAAGAGAAGGGAAGAGTTTGGTGTAAAGCTAACACAATTAAAAATAACAACCTTGTAAGTCAGCAATCTCCCCCACCATTTTGAACCCACGATTCTGATTATCATCACACAAAGCTACATGTGAGTCCTGAGTTGTGACCATAGAGCCTTACAGAGCTGGGGTCCATAACCACCAGTCATGATACCACCGACAAGTGCTTCCCGTGTCACACAGAATACACGACATGTGAAAAATACATTACCAGGATGAATGATAATAAACTTGCACTTCAGGAGTAGATAATTATTCTACTCCTTAATGCAATGATATTTAAGTTTTAATTTTATCCAAATTCAGAGATCTTACCTCTTCCTAACGATTCTCTACAATCCAGAACCTAGAAATCCTGCCTGATTTGTAAGTGACAGTAAGTGCTAAATACTGAAACCAAACCAGAAATATCAAGAAAAAATCTCTCTCTACATCTAATTTCTTACTTCTACAACTCTTTATTTCTTCCTTGATCTTTCTCTTCTTGTGTCTAGTGTTTCTCTCTTTTCTCCTTCTCTTTCAAAAAAATAAAACACCTCTTCTTCCTCCCTCCTCTAACTTGCCATAATGAGAAAAAAAAGTATATGAATGAAACTTGTTCTGTCAAACAAAAATGTATATCCCCTATTCTCAATTTTTTTAAATATGCTTATTGTTTTATTATATAAAAATGCAGTAATGTCCTCAATGGACATTAATCTCTACAATACACAAAAGTTCTTATAAAAACTACAAATAGTCTGTAACAATATTAAACAAAATGTTAATGTACTTTCTACCCCATTCCATTCATCCTCTTCAGATGCTTTATATGCGTGGGGAAGTATTCATAGAAACCGAACTGCATACATTATTTCTTTACATTTTGACAAAGCTATTTTGAAGGGTCTAGATAAAGAATAAAAATGTATAAACACTGCTTTTTAATACCAAGCACTGTGTGAATGTGTCTGTGTGTGTTCATCAATATCCCAACTTGCACCCCATTCTCCTATGTCACCTCTGAGATTTACACCACACAGATGTGGGATGAAGAATGAATGAGATGCAAGGATAGGGTCGGGTAAGGGATAAACAGAGGGTGACTAACTGTCCCCAGTTATCCAGGGCAGAGGGTTTCACAGGATGCAGGACTGGTTAAGCGCTGTAACTAGGCAGTCCTGGGCAAATCAAGACCGGTTTTATCACTACTTGTTTTATAAACCAACTTTAAAAAGTACAGTGATACGGGAAGAAATAAGGTAAGCCTAAGGGAGGATTGTAAGAGACAGGAGAAGGGTCCAGGCCATGGGCCGAGTAGCACATTGCAGGAGAGGCAGGAGAGTGCAAAATGAATGAGACTATGGGTTCAAATCAGAGGGTTGTGTTTAAATTTGCCCTTCACCCCTTACTGTGAGACCCTGGACATATTACTAATTTCTACATGCTTCAATTTTATCTATAAAACAAAAGTAAATAACAGTAATAATCCCATGTGATAGTTCTGTCGAATGCAGAACTTCACACTCCGTAAGCATTCAATGAATGAATGGATCTTTTTTTAAACGTAAAGAGTTTAGTGGCCAATTTGTAAATTATCAAAATAGTATGGGCTCTTCTAGAAAACCGTGTATTTAAAGGAAAGAACTAAGTTCAGGAATGGAACCCCATAAATCACTTTTATCAGCTCAATGATTTCATTGAAAATACTTTTCTAGGCCAGTGCAGGGTTTATGCCTGTAACCCCAAAACTCTGGGAAGCCGAGGAGGGTGGATTGCTTGAGCTCAGGAGTTTGAAACCAGCCTGAGCAAAAGTGAGACCCTGTCTCTATCAAAAATAGAAAAACTATCCAGGTGTTGTGGCAGGCGCCTGTAATCCCAGGTACTTGGCTGAGGCAAGAGCATTACTTGCGCCCTGAAGTTTGAGGTTGCTGTGAGCTATGATGGCACAGCACTCCACCCACAGTGACAAAGTGGGACTCTAGTCAAAAAAAAGAAAAACAAAACACTTTTCTATATGTAAAAATTTCTTTTAAATAAAACAAAGGAAATGGTGCATAATTTTCATATGTTATTTTATAATAACGTGCTCCCATTTCCATCAATTTTCCTCTTTCACCCTTATAAAATGTCATTTTGCTGAGCATCAATGACAAAAACTTTTCCATCAAAAATATGAATAAATAGACATGTATCATCTTGAAAAAATGATCTCCCTAAAACCAATATTGCAAATAAATAAATTTGGAGGTATCTAACATTCAGTCCTGTTATACAATAAATAATTTTATATAAGATACATTAACAAAGTTTCCACAAAATACAAAACCATTACTGGAGTGATTCACAAACCTGCAGGATGCAGTCACCTGAAAGTCTTTTCAAAGCACACCAATGGCCTAGATATACATCAAAAACATCTGAAAATGTATTTGCTCATGAATGCTAACTTATTAAAATATCTTCCTGCACAGGAAATGAGGCTCTACCTTCAACAATAAATGGCCAGCAGCAAACTTTTATTAATTTACTGGACAAGTGCAGCTATGAGAGGCATTCAAATGGATTTGCATTTGAATAAAATCACAGTCATCAGTGATGAGACCAGAGACAAACCTGAGACTGATCAAAGAACTAAATCAGTTCCCGATGATGCTATTTTTAACACATCTGGTATAAATATATTTGAAACGTTCATTCTAGTATCTTCCAAAGTTTAATTTGATTTTAGGTTTATAAAGTTCTCCGGCAATTAATCCTCTGCATTCCCCATCTAGACTTCACTTTTGGAAGGCAGAATGGAGTGACAAGCACAGTAAGGAGCTGGGACTCATGAGTTCCAATAATCTCGACCTTCTGACTGCTAACAGTGCTTGTAGGTGTTCAAACAAGATGTCCCCTTGGTGGAAAGATGCCGTAAGGTCTTCAAGACAAGATGTTCTTTAGTCTTACAGGCGTTGTTCATTTTGCAAACAAAAACTTGACAACACAAGTTACTGTTGCAGGACCTGACTTAAGTCTCTGCACATCATACACTTTGTTCTCAGTGTTTTTCACAGGTGTGCCTGAAATAATTTGTACAAATAGTGGATTCTTGTGTGTGTATATATAAATATGGAGTAGGATACATTTGAAGAGTCATCAAGTTCAGAAGACTGGATCATTGTTGGAAGAATTTGGATATAAAGGTAGCTTTAAAAAATGCTTCTTGCAAAACATGTAAACTGTCAAGTACCTAAGAATCTGATTTGGAAAACAAAAGTGTGGAACCTATTTCAAATGCAACTCTTTCATTTGCATATTTCTTTTCAAATAAATATAAAATATTGAAACTGAAACCAAGTTGGACAAAATTATTTTGAAGCCAAGGAACATCCAGCCGTACGTGTGTATGATAAAGGCTGTTGTCATCACCGCATGCCTCAACTGGCACATTCCGTTTCTGACTGCTCTGTAGCCAAAGGGTTAACTGTGTCACCAATTTAGGCCATTACTTTAGTAAGTCACTTACTAGGCTGCTAGGTTTGAAAAACGTCACCTATAAAATGTGGACAAGTTCCACATGTCTCTGATCCTACCTAAAATCTCTCTCATTCTACTATACATAATCCTTTGTGCTGTGGTTACAAATGTCATAAAAGTTTTGAATATTTAATTTCTTAAAAACATAGATGTACCTCTGTCCTATGCTATATATTCACTTAGACCTTTATGTTAAGGCTATTTTTTAAAAAAAAAATCCACTTAGAGATAGTCGGGGGTTGTGACGGGCACCTGTCCCAATTACTCGGGAGGCTGAGGCAAGAGAATCGCTTGAGTCCAAGAGTTTGAGGTTGCTGTGAGCTGTGACGCCCCAGCATTCTACAACTGAGGGCAACAAGTGAGAGTCTGTCTCTAAAAAATAAATAAATAATCAATCAACTTAGAGAGCAGAGACCACTTAACTGTTTTGTAGAGTTAGTGATCTGTGCAAACAGTAACTATGTGGCTGGTATTATACATCAAGTGGGTACTTTACATCGCAGTTCAACAAATTTAGTTTCATTCCATCACCAGAAAGGATGGGGCAGTGGAACTCATTTAATGAACTTCAATTTACCAATATGTTGATTGATTTGTGAGAAATAATTAAAGGAGAACATTGACCAGGACAATCCTAATTACATTATTCCAAAATCAATGCTGCCATCAACGGAACAGTTTTTCTTTAGGCTTTTTTGAGATAACTGTCTGGTTTCAAACATTCTAGATGTTACTTATTACTTCAAAATTGTTTTCATTTACTTAAATCCCAGGCCTCTCTCCTTCACCCCACCCCTCCTCTCTCCCCACAATTTGATTCTTAAAACTTCAAGTGGAACAGAAGGAGGAGACTCGGGAAGAGAAGAGTTACTTCTAAGAATATTTGGAAAGTGAATATATATTTTGTCTTGTCACATAACTAATTTATTTTAAAAATCTATGTTCAATTTAAAAACATTTTTATTTAAATATCGAGGATTATTTGGCCATGCAGACATCAGACACAAGAATCCTGAATTCTGTCACATTCTAGTTGTAGAAAGATTCAGTCCTGATAAATCTAACAATGTGGATGAATCGCATTAGATGTCATATTGAGCAAGAGTAGTTAAGTTACAAAAGAAAACATGTTTTATTACTCCTTACATAAGAAATTTTAGAACACCTACATGATGGGAAAGGACATTTGCATATTTTGAATCAGACAAAAGCTTGATAACTAGGATCTATATGGAACTCAAATTAATCCACATGAAAAAAGCCAACAATCCCATACATCAGTGGGCAAGAAAGATGAACATAACCTTCTCTGAAGACAGACAAACGGCTAACAAACATATGAAAAAATGCTCATCATCCCTAATTACTAGAGAAATGCACATCAAAACCACCGAGATACCATCTAATCCCTGCAAGAATGGCCCACATCACAAAATCTCAAAACTGCAGATGCTGGTGTGGATGTGGAGAGAAGGGAATACTTTTATACTGCTGGTGGGACTGCAAACTAATACAACCTTTTTGGAAGGAAGTATGGAGCAACCTCAAAGCACTCAAGCTAGACCTCCCATTTGATCCTGCAATCCCATTACTGGGCATCTACCCAGAAGGGAAAAAATCCTTTTATCATAAGGACACTTGCACTAGACTGTTTATTGCAGCTCAATGTACAATCGCCAAATGTGGAAACAGCCTAAATGCCCACCAACCCAGGAATGAATTAACAAGCTGTGGAATAGGTACACCATGGAATACCATTCAGCCATTTAAAAAAATGGGGACTTTACATCCTTTGTATTAACATAGATGGAAGTGGAACACATTATTCTTAGTAAAGCATCACAGGAATGGAGAAGCATGAATACTATGTACTCAGTTTTGATATGAGGACAATTAATGACAATTAAGGTCACAGTGGGGGTGGGGGAAGGGGAGAGGAGAGAGAGGGAAGGAGGCAGAGGGGTGGGGTCTTGGTGTGTGCCACACCTTTTAGGGGCAAGACACGATTGTAAGAGGGACTTTACCCAACAAATGCAATCAGTGTAACCTGGTTTCTTGTACCCTCAATGAATCCCCAACAATAAAAAAAAAAAAAAGAAAAGAAATTTTAGAACAAAATAAACTAATTTTGGTGATGGAAACCTGCCTGGAGCAGGAAGTGGAAAGATACCAACAGTAAGGGGCACAGGGAAGTCTGGGATTAATGGAAAGTTTTAGACCATGGCTGTGGCACCAACAGTTAAACAATACATGAAAAGATGTTTTTGGCCAAAGTCAACAACTATATTTAAAACGTATAGAATTTTATGTGAAATGTATGTGAATTTTATGTATAGAAATCTACTTTAATAAAGGTACAATTTGCTGTAAAAAAAGATTCAGGCTAAACACAATCACGCTGTTGAACTGCATTAATCTCGAGTCCATTTAGACAGACAGTTGGCCATCTCTGACCTATATGTTTCATGAAGTGCATAGTTCATTTTTTTCCTAAATACAGTGTCTTACAGCTTCTTTTAAATAAATACATATAATATCCTGTATAACACAAATACTAAATCATTGTCATTATGTAAAATGATACTTGGTGATGGTAGTTACTCCTTAGGGTCATTCATTATCTAAAGGCACACAACAGAAACATCTTAAAATGGTCTAGACAGCTCCTTAATTAATGAGATAATTTAAGAATCACAGGTTTGAAGTAGAGTGAGACGTAAGTGAGGAATAACAATGATTACTTTTACATGTAGTAATACACAGATACCTAACTCATTTCATACATATAAAACAGAAGTTCATAAAAGCCTCATGTAACTTCTATTTCTACAAATCAAATTACATCTTAAGTATAATACTTGGTCAATAAAGCAATTTGGTGTCAAACTGTATGTCAAGATTACTATGATTTATTTTTTAAGGATATTTGATTTAGAAGTTCAAAATGTGTCAACAGTACAAATTTCCTTAAAATAGCTAACCTAACTCACAAAAGTGCCACAAGAATTATTATTACTTTGCGCGAGTTGCTCTAGCAATCTGCAAACTCTTGTTTGTGGGCCAACTGAACCATTACCTGTAAATAAAGTTTTATTGGAATACAGCCAAACCCACCCATTTACAGACTGTCTGGGGCTGCTGTTACCCTACAATGGTGGAGTTGTGTAGTTTGCTACAGAGAACATATGGGCAGCAGAGCCTAAAATATTTACTATCCGCCCTTTACTTTGCCAATTTTGAGCTATCCTAAAGGTCTCATCAGAAAGCCACTTAGAGAAGTCAAGACACTAATACTAATAATACAAATACATGCTTTTATAAATGCAAAACAAATTACTAAAAACTATATTAAAGACACTTCATGTATTTAATTTAAACCCACCAGAGAGTTAACATTAAAGTCAAAAATGAATATTTTCCTTCCAATAGTCTTATTAAGTTTCTTCAGGTGTTTAATATTTTTCTAATTGTAACATTTGTAGAAAAATGAAACTTACTGGTAGATCACCTTTGATCAGAGTAGTCAAGTAGAAATTATTATACACATCAAAAACTCAGACATAAAGCAACTACATACATATTAGTGAATGAAATTTCCTTTCAAATGCAGTGAACTATATTATTAAACAGAGTGCTTTTTTCAAAAAAACTAAATCTGCTTCTTTTAAACTGTGTAACTTTGTAATTTGTGTTTGTCTCTATAGTTTCTGCAAAAACAATTTTTGATTACTTTTTTTTTTTTACCTTGAGATCACGGTACACAATCTTTCCAGAATGTAGATAGTCCAAGGCAGAGACAATTTCTGCACCATAGAAACGTGTGCGGTCCTCAGAGAACACCCGCTCTCTCGACAAATGGAAAAACAGCTGCAGGGTAAACAGCAGGGACAGGATTGTAATAATTACTGATTTAGTGGGGGAAATTAACACAAACATAAAACACCTCTCATCACCATATTGTGATGATAGATAGTGTACTCTCAGTGGACACTGAGCACTCTTAGACAGCAGCTGGCTTATCTTTTCCAGGTTTCCAAGGGGAAACTGCGAGCTGTTAAATCAGCGTTTTAATCAATATACCAATCTTGTTTAAGGCATTCTGCTTGCTACCCATTTAACCTTCAGCTACCAGAGGAGAGAAGTATATACATCATCAGATCGCAGTTCCCCTTCACTATGCGGCTGGTTTGGTCTTTCAAGGATTGGGTACTGAGATGTTACTAAAAAAACTGAATACAAGCGTGGATGTAATATTTTACTTAACTACTTTTAAAACAGAGGATTGCCGATTTGCTGACAATGATTTATTTAAACTTACTATATTCTATAACTTTTGATCTATCATTAATATCTCTAGAAATATCTTCCAAGTTCAAATCAACATTTTCTATGGTGAGAAACTTTAAGGCTTTAAAATTTTAATTTATTTTAGTAATGTCCAAAATGAACTGAGAAGCCTCCTTATTCCTGTTGTAGTCCTCATTCTACTTTCAATATAATAATAAACTAACAATACTTTCCCCCATAAAATCACTTCAAACTATAGTCCTTTCCATTTTCTAGTTAAGCACTTAAAAGCTATACCATAATATTTCAATAGTCAACAAATATTTACTGGGGTTTCCTGGGATAAAGCAACCAGATCTCCAAAAGGCCAGCTCTTCATTTAAGAACTACAAATCTTATTTCTCAGTGAAACAACAGACATGAAGAAGAAACAGATTTTAGGCACTATGGATTGACCGTTGACCTCTGTTGTTGAAGTCCGTCAAGAACAACGGAAGATTATTTACGGCGCTGAGAACACTGCCAGGTGTCTCGGTAGATAGGTAATATTTGTCTGTGATGAAAGAAATGAACCAAGCAGTCAACATGCCCTTAACTGCAACATCAGAAATTATTCCTTGACATGAATCACTGACTCTTGATTTGTATGTGCAGTATAAATCTTGGTTAAGCATAATTCTACAAAATTGGTGAGAATTATGCTTAACCAAGATTTATACTGCACATACAAATCATACTCTCGGGTAACAAAATAAGTTCCCTATGGATTCGTTCTTCCCTTTTCCACTCCCAATTAACAGTGCATTATTGTTTTAAGATAAATGTTACGCCTCACTCACTGGCACAGGGAAAGGGAGAAAAGAAAAATCTAACTATTAAAAAAAAAAGAAAAAGAAAAAGAAAAATCTAACTATTGTCAAACCCAAAGACTGGCACAGCACTAATAATATTAAAACTAAAATATGTGGCAGTCTCTGAACTTTAATGTTCCCTAACATACTGTCATATTTTATCCTATCTAAGATGTTACTAACTGGGACTGCATCATTTTATCTAACACCAAGCGAGAAGAAAAAGTTGTTAATTCAAACTATGACACACCATCTACTATAGAAAGTATTCTGATTATTGAAATGTTAAATATGTTTTACAAACGATCAAATAGAGTATGTCAAAAAATCTAATGAATTTATATCATTACTCATGGATATTCTTAGAAAATTCATTCATTTTATATAGGCAGAAATACATTAATGCATCACCACCCTAACAAGGACAGGGAGTAGAAAGATGCATGGATCATCAGTAAAACCATTCTAAAAAACTTCCAGGCCAAAATAATTTCTGGTATGCAGAATATCACTAACTTTGAGGAAGGAATCCTGTGATCTCTATATAGAATTGTGATGGTCTTGTATGCAATGAATATACTGATTAGGCTTCTAAGTTTCTTTAAAAGACTGTCAAGCCTGCAACTCACTCATCTACTTTACAAGAGATATGGATCCTCCCTAAATCAATATAATATATGCAGGATTCTAGATCTTTATTTAGACCTTGTATCTTCAACTTGTCTGCCAGCCAATTTCTATAAAAGTATGAGCTAAAAATTGTATTTAAGGAGAAGAATTCTATTTATTTCTCAATCTGCTGCTATCTGATGTGTACCCTTACTACTTTATGGAACTTATTCTTGTTAAGTTAACCAACAACCTCTTAATTGCCAAATCCAGTATCTATTTAAACTCTGTACCCCTTCTTCCTGTTCTGGAGTTCACGCCATCACCTACTGCCCTCTCTCAACATGTTCCCTGGCTTTGATGCTACAACTCTCTCCTCATTGTTTTCCTAATTCTCTGGATAGTCCTTTTTAGTTCCCTATTGGCTCTGAACCAACTTTCTAATTCATTATTCATTTGGTGAGCAATTATTTTGAAGTCAGTGTACTGGGCACTGGAGAAGAGAAAGAGGACACACAACAATGATTAAGACGTCTTCTCTTGTGTCTACAGCACTGATCATGGTGACTTCTCCTGAGTGTACGCTGATCCCCAAACTCATCAAGTTGTACCTACTGATGCATTTTGTACATCAATCATATCTCAATAAAGTAGTTTAAAAAAAGAATCTCTGTCCCTAAGCAATTCTAACCCAATGAAGAGAACACGTACACTAATAAAATAACAAGCGGGCTGTGATAAACGTTATAGTTCAGTAATATGCTGAAAGTAAAGAGTGATTAACCTGCACTGGGATGATCTAGGGAGACTTCACAGACAAAATAATATTTCACTTTAGTTTAAGGATGGGATTTTTCACAAATAAAAATGTACCCTTATAAGTACAAAAGATTCCCACTTCAATTTATCTCCCTCTGTATTTCTAACCCAGCCCAGCAGAATGTCCACACACTGTAGGTAATTAATTAGCATCTGTAGACAGTGTTATTAATAATGAAAAAGGCCAGCTGAAAAATAATACACATTCAGAGCAATGAAACAATTCAAGCATTAAAAAAAAAGAAAAAAAAGCAAAGATGAGGTCATATTCTTTAGGACCTAGGACCTTGAATGCCATGATGTGGATTTTATTCTATAGATAAGGAGTAAGAAAGAGATTTAGGTTGAAAAATTAACATCATTTTAAAAAGACAACTGTAGCAGCAACTAAAGACTCAATTAAAAAGATCTGAAGACTACAGTCAGGTAAATTGTTCACAAAATGCAACAAAAAATGTTACTGATCACCTACTTAGTACTAGCTGTTGTGAAAAGTTGCCGATCACCTACTTAGTACTAGCTGTTGTGAAAAGTTACTGACCACCTACTTAGTACTAGCTGTTGTGAAAAGTTACTGACCACCTACTTAGTACTAGCTGTTGTGAAAAGTTGCTGATCACCTACTTAGTACTAGCTGTTGTGAAAAGTTACTGACCACCTACTTAGTACTAGCTGTTGTGAAAAGTTGATCACCTACTTAGTACTAGCTGTTGTGAAAAGTTACTGACCACCTACTTAGTACTAGCTGTTGTGAAAAGTTACTGACCACCTACTTAGTACTAGCTGTTGTGAAAAGTTACTGACCACCTACTTAGTACTAGCTGTTGTGAAAAGTTGCTGATCACCTACTTAGTACTAGCTGTTGTGAAAAGTTGCCGATCACCTACTTAGTACTAGCTGTTGTGAAAATTTTCTGACCACCTACTTAGTACTAGCTGTTGTGAAAAGTTGCTGATCACCTGCTTAGTACTAGCTGTTGTGAAAAGTTGCTGATCACCTACTTAGTACTAGCTGTTGTGAAAAGTTGCTGATCACCTGCTTAGTACTAGCTGTTGTGAAAAGTTACCGACCACCTACTTAGTACTAGCTGTTGTGAAAAGTTGCCGATCACCTACTTAGTACTAGCTGTTGTGAAAAGTTACCGACCACCTACTTAGTACTAGCTGTTGTGAAAAGTTACCGATCACCTACTTAGTACTAGCTGTTGTGAAATGTTACCGACCACCTACTTAGTACTAGCTGTTGTGAAATGTTGCCGACCACCTACTTAGTACTAGCTGTTGTGAAATGTTGCCGACCACCTACTTAGTACTAGCTGTTGTGAAAAGTTGCTGACCACCTACTTAGTACTAGCTGTTGTGAAAAGTTACCGATCACCTACTTAGTACTAGCTGTTGTGAAAAGTTACCGACCACCTACTTAGTACTAGCTGTTGTGAAAAGTTACTGATCACCTACTTAGTACTAGCTGTTGTGAAAAGTTGCAGACACAAAGAGTAGAAATAGTACCAATCCCTAGTGACATCAACACCCAGATCCGAAAGCCAGGTACATACATTATTCTACCAAAAATATGGGGATTATTATGAATCAGAGAAGACATTTAAAGAATAAGTATATTTGCTAATATCAGAAGTTGTATTTGAGCTAGATGAGAGCTTCTGAGGGACATTAGCTATAGTGGTAATAATAGACATTTCAAGAGAATCAATATTCTAGAGCAGAGCTTCTCAACCTGTGGGTCACGACCCACAGGAACTGTATTAAAGGGCCACGGCATTAGGAAGGTTGAGAACCTCTGGTCTAGAAGGAAACAGCTTGTACCACTTGGGCCAAGGGTGAGACTGACAATGTTGAGGTTTCCCCATGGCTGGCTGAGTAGATGCTGCTGGAGAGGAGAAGCACAGGGACGGGACAAAGAAGCAATGGGGTTGACTGTGGCAAACTGATACCTAAACAAGCATTTGAGAATACAGCTTTGCAATTGGGGGTCTCAATGTTACAGTGACAGATACGGAAGGCATGCCCAGAGAGGATATCGTTAAGACCTAGAAAGCAAAGGGTAACCCAAGAATTCGGTAAAAACTGCAGGAGTTAAATGCAGAATCTTAGGGTTGTACGAGCCATAGGGCAAGAAAAGGAAGCAGAAGCGGATACTGAGACAGAGTACCAAGTACAAAAGGAAGCAGAAGCGGATACTGAGACAGAGTACCAAGTACAAAGGGAAGCAGAAGCGGATACTGAGACAGAGTACCAAGTACAAAAGGAAGCAGAAGCGGATACTGAGACAGAGTACCAAGTACAAAAGGAAGCAGAAGCGGATACTGAGACAGAGTACCAAGTACAAAAGGAAGCAGAAGCGGATACTGAGACAGAGTACCAAGTACAAAGGGAAGCAGAAGCGGATACTGAGACAGAGTACCAAGTACAAAAGGAAGCAGAAGCGGATACTGAGACAGAGTACCAAGTACAAAAGGAGGCAGAAGCGGATACTGAGACAGAGTACCAAGTACAAAGGGAAGCAGAAGCGGATACTGAGACAGAGTACCAAGTACAAAGGGAAGCAGAAGCGGATACTGAGACAGAGTACCAAGTACAAAAGGAAGCAGAAGCGGATACTGAGACAGAGTACCAAGTACAAAAGGAAGCAGAAGCGGATACTGAGACAGAGTACCAAGTACAAAAGGAAGCAGAAGCGGATACTGAGACAGAGTACCAAGTACAAAGGGAAGCAGAAGCGGATACTGAGACAGAGTACCAAGTACAAAAGGAAGCAGAAGCGGATACTGAGACAGAGTACCAAGTACAAAAGGAAGCAGAAGCGGATACTGAGACAGAGTACCAAGTACAAAAGGAAGCAGAAGCGGATACTGAGACAGAGTACCAAGTACAAAAGGAAGCAGAAGCGGATACTGAGACAGAGTACCAAGTACAAAAGGAGGCAGAAGCGGATACTGAGACAGAGTACCAAGTACAAAAGGAAGCAGAAGCGGATACTGAGACAGAGTACCAAGTACAAAAGGAAGCAGAAGCGGATACTGAGACAGAGTACCAAGTACAAAAGGAAGCAGAAGCGGATACTGAGACAGAGTACCAAGTACAAAAGGAAGCAGAAGCGGATACTGAGACAGAGTACCAAGTACAAAGGGAAGCAGAAGCGGATACTGAGACAGAGTACCAAGTACAAAGGGAAGCAGAAGCGGATACTGAGACAGAGTACCAAGTACAAAGGGAAGCAGAAGCGGATACTGAGACAGAGTACCAAGTACAAAGGGAGGCAGAAGCGGATACTGAGACAGAGTACCAAGTACAAAGGGAAGCAGAAGCGGATACTGAGACAGAGTACCAAGTACAAAAGGAAGCAGAAGCGGATACTGAGACAGAGTACCAAGTACAAAAGGAAGCAGAAGCGGATACTGAGACAGAGTACCAAGTACAAAAGGAAGCAGAAGCGGATACTGAGACAGAGTACCAAGTACAAAGGGAAGCAGAAGCGGATACTGAGACAGAGTACCAAGTACAAAGGGAGGCAGAAGCGGATACTGAGACAGAGTACCAAGTACAAAAGGAAGCAGAAGCGGATACTGAGACAGAGTACCAAGTACAAAAGGAGGCAGAAGCGGATACTGAGACAGAGTACCAAGTACAAAAGGAAGCAGAAGCGGATACTGAGACAGAGTACCAAGTACAAAAGGAAGCAGAAGCGGATACTGAGACAGAGTACCAAGTACAAAGGGAAGCAGAAGCGGATACTGAGACAGAGTACCAAGTACAAAGGGAGGCAGAAGCGGATACTGAGACAGAGTACCAAGTACAAAAGGAGGCAGAAGCGGATACTGAGACAGAGTACCAAGTACAAAGGGAAGCAGAAGCGGATACTGAGACAGAGTACCAAGTACAAAAGGAGGCAGAAGCGGATACTGAGACAGAGTACCAAGTACAAAAGGAAGCAGAAGCGGATACTGAGACAGAGTACCAAGTACAAAAGGAAGCAGAAGCGGATACTGAGACAGAGTACCAAGTACAAAAGGAAGCAGAAGCGGATACTGAGACAGAGTACCAAGTACAAAAGGAGGCAGAAGCGGATACTGAGACAGAGTACCAAGTACAAAAGGAAGCAGAAGCGGATACTGAGACAGAGTACCAAGTACAAAAGGAGGCAGAAGCGGATACTGAGACAGAGTACCAAGTACAAAAGGAGGCAGAAGCGGATACTGAGACAGAGTACCAAGTACAAAAGGAGGCAGAAGCGGATACTGAGACAGAGTACCAAGTACAAAAGGAGGCAGAAGCGGATACTGAGACAGAGTACCAAGTACAAAAGGAGGCAGAAGCGGATACTGAGACAGAGTACCAAGTACAAAAGGAGGCAGAAGCGGATACTGAGACAGAGTACCAAGTACAAAAGGAGGCAGAAGCGGATACTGAGACAGAGTACCAAGTACAAAAGGAGGCAGAAGCGGATACTGAGACAGAGTACCAAGTACAAAAGGAAGCAGAAGCGGATACTGAGACAGAGTACCAAGTACAAAAGGAGGCAGAAGCGGATACTGAGACAGAGTACCAAGTACAAAAGGAGGCAGAAGCGGATACTGAGACAGAGTACCAAGTACAAAAGGAGGCAGAAGCGGATACTGAGACAGAGTACCAAGTACAAAAGGAGGCAGAAGCGGATACTGAGACAGAGTACCAAGTACAAAAGGAAGCAGAAGCGGATACTGAGACAGAGTACCAAGTAAAAAAGGAAGCAGAAGCGGATACTGAGACAGAGTACCAAGTACAAAAGGAGGCAGGGGTAGAACATCTTAGGTCAGCCGTTACCTTCCAGAGACACCACATGGTGTTTAGATGGGCTGAGAAAACAGTGTGCAGCACAGGCAGCAATGGTAGGCTACTCCTTCAGAAAAAAATGAGTAAATGACATGAGCCAAAGCCAGGAGATACCAAATCATATTTCTGGTGCAGCATATTAAACAATGCATTCAGGAAAATCACTGCCAAAAGAAATTAAGAGCTATTATATAGGTATAATCCATATGGAAAGGTATACAAATTAAAAGATCAATGAAATGAGGCCAACAGAAACAGATTATTTTAGGTTGTAAGAATTTAATATCACTTGGTGATGACAAGATACAATTAAGTATTCGGAAAAATGAGTACCCAAAAAATGGCAGCACAATATTTGGAGAAGACTAAATTTTAATTTTCCGCTCTCGTGGTAACTAAGTAATTAAATTATTTATTTCATTTATTTTTTGAGACAGAGTCTCACTTTACCACCCTGGGTAGAGTGCCATGACCTTATCCCAGCTCACAATAACCTCAAACTCTTGGGCTCAAGCGTTATTCCTGCCTTAGCCTCTATGTAGTTGGGACTACAGGCACCTGCCACTCAACTAATTTTTCTATTTTTTTGTAGAGATTAGGTTTCACTCTTGTTCAGGCTGGTCTCAAACTCCTTGGTCAAGCAACCTACTGCCTCGATCTCCCAGAGTACTAGGATTATACGTGTGAGCCACTGTGTCTGGCCACAAAGTCATTTTAGCAGTGCTAACTATAAAATATAAAATTGATAAGAAAAACTAGAAAATACAGTTATCTGATCTCAGGAGGAAGAATTTTCTAAGCATGAAAGAAATGGAACAAATAATAAAAATAAAATCTAGTAGAATTTACAACATAAAACAGCAAAAACAGAAATAAAAAGGAATATTCATAACAAATGTGACAAAGCTCATATACTTAATAAAAACCATATGAAAAAAATCAAAACATGGGTGGCGCCTGTGGCTCAGTGAGTAGGGCACCGGCCCCATATACTGAGGGTGGCGGGTTCAAACCCAGCCCCGGCCAAACTTCAACAACAAAAAAAATAGCCAGGTGTTGTGGTAGGCGCCTGTAGTCCCAGCTGCTTGGGAGGCTGAGGCAAGAGAATCGCTTAAGCCCAGGAGCTGGAGGTTGCTGAGAGTCCTGTGACGTCATGGCACTCTACTGACGGCGGTAAAGGGAGACTGTCTCCGCAAAAAAAAAAAATAAATAAAATAAAATAAAAATAAAGGTGGTAATCCACAAACCTTATTTAATGACCCACAGTTTAAAAATCACTGGCTTTTTCAAGCCCAGCCCAGACAAAACCACAAAATAAATAAATAAACAAATAAATAAAATAAAAATCAAAGTCGCTGGCTTGTGGCCAGGTGTGAGGCCTGTAATCCTAATCGTAGCACTTTGGGAGGCCAAGGCAGGAGAATCCTATGATGCCAGGAGTTGAAGACCAGCCTGGGCAAGTTAGCAAGACCCCATCTCTTAAAAAAAAAAAAAAAAAAAAAATGAAAAAATTGGGTACAGAGGTGTGTGCATGTAGTTCCAGCTGCTCTGGAGGCTAAAGCAGGAGAATCACTTGAATACAGGAATTCAAGGGTGCAGTAAGCTATCATCCTGCTACTACCAAAAAAAAAAATCAAAACACTGACACAAATGAAAAAAGGGGAAAAGGACACCGACAACACAAGAGAAATACAAATCATTAAAGTACGTGAGAACAGGGCGGCGCCTGTGGCTCAGTGAGTAGGGCGCCGGCCCCATATGCCGAGGGTGGCAGGTTCAAACCCAGCCCCGGCCAAACTGCAACAAAAAATAGCCGGGCAGGATTTCAGGAGTGGGTGGAGCAAGATGGCAGCCGAGTAACAGCTTCCTTGCATCTGGGCACCGTGAGTCTGGGGATATAGGACTCCAGGCATCTCTGGCTGGTGGGATCTGCCTATCATCACCCCTGAGAGGATACAGGGAGTCAGCGAGAGACTTCTGGACCCCAAGAGGAGGACTAAAACAGTGGAAAACCGGCAAGTGGTCGCGTGTGTTCAATCCACCTAAACCCGCCCGCAACTGTAAGTTCAGTAGCAGCGAGACTGCAAACCAGAAAGGCCTTACCTGTGAACTGTTTTGGTGTCTTTGGACTTGGCACTCAGCTGAACTGCCTTGGGGAGAGCCTGAGCGGGAGTGCGGAGAACTTTGGCCTTTGTCTAGGGCCCCAGTCTGAGCCGCTGAGCCAGACGGAGCTAATAGAGTTTGGCTCTGGGTCACAGGCAGACATTGTGAGCGATCTGCCCTGGCAAGCTCCGCCCTCAGGGTCCCAGAGCTGGAATTGGGTGGGAGCTGGTAACCCAGCGACCAAGTAGCCTAAGGGCGGGGTCTGAGCCGCCTTGCAGCCCTAACCCTGGGGGCAGAGGGAGACCAGTTTTGACACACAGGGTAAGTGGATAGCCACTTCAGCAGTGATTCCAGCAACAAGCACTTCCCTGAGAAAGCTTCTGCTCAGTAAGTGAACAAGTTCAAAGTGCCTTTTAAGTGGGCTGAAGAGAGATTCAGGGTGTCTACCTGCTGGGGTTCGAGAAACTAGCAGCCTCCAGTCGTATCAGAACTGTGATTAACATCTCATACCCCAGAAGACCACGTGTTGCCCAGACAATATTCAATTCCATATACATACTGCTTTGTTTTTGGTTGCGTGTGTGTTTTTTTTTGTTTGTTGGTTTGGTTTTTTTTTTTTTTGGTTTGGTTGTTTTTTTTGTTTATTTTGACGTTCTAGATTGTTGTTTTGTTTTTTAAGTTCAACCTTTTCCACACAGATCCTTTTTCTTTCTCAATTTTTCTAGTTTAATTATAATTTCCCATTGCTGCCTATTTCAATAATCAGAACTTCATTTTTCTTAGTGTTTCTACCACTATTATTTGGTTTTTCCAGCCAATTTTATCCCGTAAGGTTTTCTGTTTGCTTGTTTTGGTTTGATTTATAGCATTTTTGTCTTTCCTCTCTACTTGGTGAGGTGGGGTACTGTGTCTGATCAGGTTAGCAAAGAGCTGCTGACCTCAAGGGAACCACCCCACTTGGCACCCCCAGAAGGTGTTTTTTTTTTTTTTAAGGTTGTATCAAAGTACCCTACTGTACACCTATATTGCTCTGTCTCCCTCTTTCTGTGCCTCTCTTCTTTTTGTCAATATTCCTTTCACCCAACCACTCTCCTTTCTCTATTTTTCTTTTTTTTCATTTTTTTCTTTTTTTCTTATCACTCGGTCCTCATTTCTTTCATCGCTTTCTTGCTCTTAAACCTTCTCACCCTTCTGGTCCTGTAACCCTTAGTTCACAGGCACAAGAACTTAAAGAGCAAGAGGAATTGAAAGGAAAATTAGGGCAAGTAAACAGATAAAAGAAATCACCCATGAGGAAGAATCAGCAGAAAACTCCAGGCAACATGAAGAACCAGTCCAGAACTACCCCGCCAAGGGACCATGAGGTAGCTACTGCAGAGGATTCCACCTATACACAAATGTTAGGAATGACAGAAAGGGAATTTAGAATACACATGTTGAAAACAATGAAGGAAATGATGGAAACAATGAAGGAAACTGCTAATAAAGTGGAAAATAACCAAAAGGAAATTCAAAAACAGAATCAAATAAGAGATGAACGATATGAAGAATATAAAAAGGATATAGCAGAGCTGAAGGAAATGAAACAGTCAATCAGGGAACTTAAAGATGCAATGGAAAGTATCAGCAACAGGTTAGACCATGCAGAAGAAAGAATTTCAGAGGTAGAAGACAAAGTTTTTGAGATAACTCAGATAGTAAAAGAGGCAGAAAAGAAGAGAGAGAAAGCAGAACGTTCACTGTCAGAATTATGGGACTTTATGAAGCGTTCCAACATACGAGTTATAGGAATTCCAGAAGGGGAAGAAGAATGCCCCAGAGGAATGGAAGCCATACTAGAGAATATTATAAAAGAAAATTTCCCAAATATCACCAAAGATTCTGACACACTGCTTTCAGAGGGATATCGGACCCCAGGTCGCCTCAACTCTAACCGAGCTTCTCCAAGACACATTGTGATGAACCTCTCCAAAGTCAAGACAAAAGAAAAGATTCTGCAAGCTGCCAGGAGTAAGCGCCAGTTGACCTACAGGGGAAAATCCATCAGAGTGACCGCAGACTTCTCTAATGAAACTTTCCAAGCAAGAAGACAATGGTCATCTACCTTTAATCTACTTAAACAGAACAATTTTCAGCCCAGAATTCTGTACCCTGCTAAGCTAAGCTTCAAAATTGACGGAGAAATCAAATCATTTACGGATATACAAACATTGAGGAAATTCGCCACAACAAGACCAGCTCTACAGGAAATACTTCAACCTGTTCTGCACACTGACCACCACAATGGATCAGCAGCAAAGTAAGAACTCAGAAATTAAAGGACAGAACCTAACCTCCACACTGATGCAAAAGATAAAACTAAGCAATGGACTCTCACAAAATAAGACGAATAGAATACTACCACACTTGTCAATTATCTCAATAAATGTTAATGGCTTGAATTCCCCACTGAAGAGACATAGATTGGTTGACTGGATTAAAAAACACAAGCCATCCATTTGCTGTCTGCAAGAAACACACCTGGCTTCAAAAGACAAATTAGAGCTCCGAGTCAAGGGTTGGAAGACAATTTTTCAGGCAAATGGAATTCAGAAGAAAAGAGGAGTTGCAATCTTATTTTCAGACACATGTGGATTTAAAGCAACTAAAGTCAAAAAAGACAAAGATGGTCACTTTATATTGGTCAAGGGAAAACTACAACAAGAAGACATTTCAATTCTAAATATTTATGCACCCAATTTAAATGCTCCCAGATTCTTGAAGCAGACCTTACTCAGTCTGAGCAATATGATATCTGATAACACCATCATAACAGGGGACTTTAACACTCCTCTTACAGAGCTGGACAGATCCTCTAAACAGAAATTAAACAAGGATATAAGAGACTTAAATGAGACTCTAGAACAACTGTGCTTGATAGACGCATATAGAACACTCCACTCCAAAGATAAAGAATATACATTCTTCTCATCACCCCATGGAACATTCTGAAAAATTGATCATATCCTGGGACACAAAACAAATATCAACAGAATCAAAAGAATTGAAATTTTACCTTGTATCTTCTCAGACCATAAGGCACTAAAGGTGGAACTCAACTCTAACAAAAATGCTCGACCCCACCCAAAGGCATGGAAACTAAACAATCTTCTGTTGAATAACAGATGGGTGCAGGAAGAAATAAAACAGGAAATCATTAACTTCCTTGAGCATAACAACAATGAAGACACAAGCTACCAAAACCTGTGGGATACTGCAAAAGCAGTTTTGAGAGGAAAATTCATTGCTTTAGATGCCTACATTCGAAAAACAGAAAGAGAGCACATCAACAATCTCACAAGAGATCTTATGAGAAGAACAATCTAAGCCTAAACTCAGTAGAAGAAAAGAAATATCCAAAATCAAATCAGAGATCAATGAAATTGAAAACAAAAGAATCATTCAGAAAATTAATGAATCAAGGAGTTGGTTTTTTGAAAAAATAAATAAAATAGATAAACCATTGGCCAGACTAACAAGGAATAGAAAAGTAAAATCTCTAGTAACCTCAATCAGAAATGATAAAGGGGAAATAACAACTGATCCCACAGAGATACAAGAGATCATCTCTGAATACTACCAGAAACTCTATGCCCAGAAATTTGACAATGTGAAAGAAATGGATCAATATTTGGAATAACACCCTCTCCCTAGACTCAGCCAGGAAGAAATAGAGCTCCTGAACAGACCAATTTCAATCACTGAGATCAAAGAAACAATAAAAAAGCTTCCAACCAAAAAATGCCCTGGTCCAGATGGCTTCACTCCAGAATTCTATCAAACCTTCAAGGAAGAGCTTATTCCTGTACTGCAGAAATTATTCCAGAAAATTGAGGAAGAAGGAATCTTCCCCAACACATTCTATGAAGCAAACATCACCCTGATACCAAAACCAGGAAAAGACCCAAACAAAAAGGAGAATTTCAGACCAATCTCACTCATGAACATAGACGCAAAAATTCTCAACAAAATCCTAGCCAATAGATTACAGCTTATCATCAAAAAAGTCATTCATCAAGATCAAGTAGGCTTCATCCCAGGGATGCAAGGCTGGTTTAACATACGCAAGTCTATAAACGTTATCCACCATATTAACAGAGGCAAAAATAAAGATCACATGATCCTCTTAATAGATGCAGAAAAAGCATTTGATAAAATCCAGCATCCTTTTCTAATTAGAACTCTGAAGAGTATAGGCATAGGTGGCACATTTCTAAAACTGATTGAAGCTATCTATGACAAACCCACAGCCAATATTTTACTGAATGGAGTAAAACTGAAAGCTTTTCCTCTTAGAACTGGAACCAGACAAGGTTGTCCTCTGTCACCTTTACTATTCAACATAGTGCTGGAAGTTCTAGCCAATACAATTAGGCAAGACAAGGAAATAAAGGGAATCCAAATGGGAGCAGAGGAGGTCAAACTCTCCCTCTTTGCTGAAGACATGATCTTATACTTAGAGAACCCCAAAGACTCAACCACAAGACTCCTAGAAGTCATCAAAAAATACAGTAATGTTTCAGGATATAAAATCAATGTCCACAAGTCAGTAGCCTTTGTGTACACCAATAACAGTCAAGATGAGAAGCTAATTAAGGACACAACTCCCTTCACCATAGTCTCAAAGAAAATGAAATACCTAGGAATATACCTAACGAAGGAGGTGAAGGACCTGTATAAAGAAAACTATGAAATCCTCAGAAAGGAAATAGCAGAGGATATTAACAAATGGAAGAACATACCATGCTCATGGATGGGAAGAATCAACATTGTTAAAATGTCCATACTTCCCAAAGCAATCTACCTATTCAATGCCATTCCTATCAAAATACCAACATCATACTTTCAAGATTTGGAAAAAATGATTCTGCGTTTTGTATGGAACTGGAAAAAACCCCGTATAGCTAAGGCAGTTCTCTGTAATAAAAATAAAGCTGGGGGCATCAGCATACCAGATTTTAGTCTGTACTACAAAGCCATAGTGCTCAAGACAGCATGGTACTGGCACAAAAACAGAGACATAGACACTTGGAATCGAATGGAAAACCAAGAAATGAAACTAACATCTTACAACCACCTAATCTTTGATAAACCAAACAAGAACATACCTTGGGGGAAAGACTCCCTATTCAATAAATGGTGTTGGGAGAACTGGATGTCTACATGTAAAAGACTGAAACTGGACCCACACCTTTCCCCACTCACAAAAATTGATTCAAGATGGATAAAGGACTTAAACTTAAGGCATGAAACAATAAAAACCCTCCAAGAAAGCATAGGAAAAACACTGGAAGATATTGGCCTGGGGAAAGACTTCATGAAGAAGACTGCCATGGCAATTGCAACAACAACAAAAATAAACAAATGGGACTTCATTAAACTGAAAAGCTTCTGTACAGCTAAGGAGACAATAACCAAAGCAAAGAGACAACCTACACAATGGGAAAGGATATTTGCATATTTTCAATCAGACAAAAGCTTGATAACTAGGATCTATAGAGAACTCAAATTAATCCACATGAAAAAAGCCAACAATCCCTTATATCAATGGGCAAGAGACATGAATAGAACTTTCTCTAAAGACGACAGACGAATGGCTAACAAACACATGAAAAAATGTTCATCATCTCTATATATTAGAGAAATGCAAATCAAAACAACCCTGAGATATCATCTAACCCCAGTGAGAATGGCCCACATCACAAAATCTCAAAACTGCAGATGCTGGCGTGGATGTGGAGAGAAGGGAACACTTTTACACTGCTGGTGGGACTGCAAACTAGTACAACCTTTCTGGAAGGAAGTATGGAGAATCCTCAAAGCACTCAACCTAGACCTCCCATTTGATCCTGCAATCCCATTACTGGGCATCTACCCAGAAGGAAAGAAATCCTTTTATCATAAGGACACTTGTACTAGACTGTTTACTGCAGCTCAATTTACAGTCGCCAAAATGTGGAAACAGCCTAAATGCCCACCAACCCAGGAATGGATTAACAAGCTGTGGTATATGTATACCATGGAATACTATTCAGCCATTAAAAAAAATGGAGACTTTACATCCTTCGTATTAACCTGGATGGACGTGGAAGATATTATTCTTAGTAAAGCATCACAAGAATGGAGAAGCATGAATCCTATGTACTCAATTTTGATATGAGGACAATTAATGACAATTATGGTTATGGGGGGGGAACAGAAAGAGGGAAGGAGGGAGGTGGGTGGGGCCTTGGTGTGTGTCACACTTTATGGGGGCAAGACATGATTGCAAGAGGGACTTTACCTAACAATTGCAATCAGTGTAACCTGGCTTATTGTACCCTCAATGAATCCCCAACAATAAAAAAAAAAAAAAAAAAAAAAAATAGCCGGGCAGGGCGGCGCCTGTGGCTCAGTCGGTAGGGCGCCGGCCCCATATACCGAGGGTGGCGGGTTCAAACCCGGCCCCGGGCCAAACTGCAAACAAAAAATAGCCGGGCGTTGTGGCGGGCGCCTGTGGTCCCAGCTACTCGGGGGGCTGAGGCAGGAGAATCGCTTGAGTCCAGGAGTTGGAGGTTGCTGTGAGCTGTGTGGGGCCACGGCACTCTACTGAGGGCCATAGAGTGAGACTCTGTCTCTTAATAAAAAAAAAGATAAAAAAGAAAAAATAAAAAATAGCCGGGCGTTGTGGCGGGCGCCTGTAGTCCCAGTTGCTTGGGAGGCTGAGGCAAGAGAATCGCGTAAGCCCAACAGTTAGAGGTTGCTGTGAGCCGTGTGACACCACGGCACTCTACCCGAGGGCGGTACAGTGAGACTCTGTCTCTACAAAAAAAAAAAAGAAAAGAAAAAGTACGTGAGAACATGCACCTTATAATAATGCAGTAGAGGCAAAAAAGGGGTCATTTTTAATCCACTGTCAATGGAAAGTGCGGTGAGATAAGCGTTTTTTATACATTGGTGGCTGGTATATAAACAGAAACTCTTTGCAAAACAATTTAGTAGTAATCCCAAGATAATTTCTAAAGTTCGGTAGTTTCTCCTCTAGAAATTTCCTTTAAAAAAATAAATGTAGAGGGCAGCTTCTACACAATGCTGTTCTTTTCAGAAGTATATGCATTAACAAAAATCTGAAAAGTCTTCCAACCATGCTGAAGAAAAATAAAAGTAGGTTTTTCATCTCACACCATAAGACAGTAAATTGTAGATGCCAATAAAACTTAATCTGTACAAAGAAAAGTATGTAACTGAAACTTGTGTACCCCTAAAACATTTTGAAATAAAGGAAAAAATGAAATTAACTGGAAACAACTAGAAAGTATGAATGAAAAATGAATGGGACTAAACTGACCCAACTGCCATAAACAACTGACAGAAATGTATGTAATACCAGAAAGTGAAAGCTGAGAAAACATACAACAGAACTACCGCTGGACGCTGCCACGGCAGGGCAGCACTATGACCCCTGCGAGAACGGGAGTAAGTGAGGTTAAGTGAAATGATTACCCTCCTTCTGTCGGGGCTTACTTTCTGGAATATAACTCAGGAAGTAAAATCCTAACTCACAGGCTTCACTGTTGGAGCCAGGAGACACCTCGTGGTTTGATAATGGTGAAGTGGACGGCGTTTACAGCACAGAGCTTCAGAGAGGAGGGAGCTCTACAGAACCTGCCCAGATGTGTCTGCTGCTGAATACTATGCAGTGCACGTGTAAGGCCAAAGTGCATGAGGAGCAGCAGAGAAGGAATAGGAAGTGGCATACCTAACAATTCTTAACGCTCACTGAGAGCTAAGAGACGTTCAATTTTGAGCAGTGAGAGGACAATCATTACTGAACACTCAGGCATTCTGCAGATATCGCGAAAGAACCAGTGAAAAAGCTAACCCTGCACCAACAGAGCGAACGAACAAGACTAGAAAGTATCAATCACTTTTGCAGAACAAGGTCTAGCACTCTTTGAAGATAACAAAATCCAGAGAATTAGATTACCCATTGATAATATAATCAATGGAACAGACTCAAAAGCCTAGAAATAAAACCACGTATAAACAGTAAAGAAATTTGACAAGAGCACCAAGAATACACAGCAGAGAAAGGACAGTCTCTTCTATATGTGATGCTGGGAAAACTGGATATCCACCTGCCAAAGAATAAAACTGGAGCCCCGTCTTTCACCACATCCAAAAATCAACTCAAGGGCAGCAGCTGTGGCTCAAAGCAGTAGGGTACCAGCCCCATATGCCAGAGGTGATGGGTTCAAACCCAGCCCCAGCCAAAAACTGGGAAAAAAAAAAAAATTTTTTTTTTCAACTCAAAATGATTAAAAACTTAAATAGCAGACCTGAAACTATAAAACTCCTAGAAGACATACAGAGAAAACCGCTCACATTGGTTCTAGCAATGGTTTTAAGATATAACACCAAAAGTACAAGTAACAAAAGCAAGAATAAATGAGAACTATATTAAACTAAAAAAGGTTCTGTGCAGCAAAGAAAACAATCAATAGAATGAAAAGGGAATAGAGGTATAGGAGAAAATATCTGCAAACCATATATCTGATAAGGGGTTAATATGCAAAATAAACAAGAAACTCTTAAAACTCAATAGCTTAAAAAAAATAAAGATTAGAAAATAGGCAAAGGGGGCCAGGTGCCTATAATCCTAGCACTCTGTGAGGCTAAGGTGGGTAGATTGCCTGAGCTCATGGGTTTAAAACCAGCCTGAGCAAGAGCGAGACCCCTGTCTCTAAAAATAGGCAGGCATTGTGACAGGCACCTATAGTCCCAGCCTCTTGTAAGGCTACTAAGGCAAGAGAATCACTTGAGCCCAAGAATTTGAGGTGGCTGTGAGCTATGACGCACCAGCACTCTACTGAGGGTGACAATATAAGCATAGGTGGCACATTTCTAAAACTGATTGAAGCTATCTATGACAAACCCACAGCTAATATTTTACTGAATGGAGTAAAACTGAAAGCTTTTCCTCTTAGAACTGGAACCAGACAAGGTTGTCCTCTGTCACCTTTACTATTCAACATAGTGCTGGAAGTTCTAGCCAATACAATCAGGCAAGACAAGGAAATAAAGGGAATCCAAATGGGAGCAGAGGAGGTCAAACTCTCCCTCTTTGCTGACGACATGATCTTATACTTAGAGAACCCCAAACACTCAACCACAAGACTACTGGAAGTCATCAAAAAATACAGTAATGTCTCAGAATATACAATCAGCGTCCACAAATCAGCAGCCTTTGTATACACCAATAGCAGCCAAAATGGGAGGCTAATTAAGGACGTAATCCCCTTTACCATAGCTACAAAGAAAATGAAATATCTAGGAATATACCTAACAAAACAGGTGAAGGACATCTATCAAGAAACTTATGAAATCCTAAGAAAATAAAAAGGAGAGGATATTAACAAATGAAAGAACATACCATGCTTATGGCTGGGAAGAATCAACATTGTTAAAATGTCTAAACTTCCCAAAGCAATATACAGATTCAATGCCATCCCTATTAAAATACCAACATTGTACTTTCAAGATCTGGAAAAAATTCTTCATTTTGTATGGAGTCTGTCTCAAAAACAAACAAACAACAAAAAAAAAATAGGCAAAGAACCTGAACCAGACCTTTCTTTCAAAGAAAGTCACAAATGGCCAAGAAGTACATGAAAAGGTGCTCAAGATCACTTATCATCCGGGAAATGCAAATCAAAACCTCACTGAGATATCACTTCACATCTCATAGGACAGCTATCATCAAAACTGCAGAGATAACAAGTGTTGGTGAGGATGTGTAGAAAGGGGAAGCTCTGTGCACAGTGGTGGGGAATGTAAATTGGTATAGCCATTATGAGAAAAAGCAAGCAACATCCTCAAAAAATTAAAAACAGAACTACTGTATGATCCAACAATCCCGCTTCTGGGTACACATCTGAAGGAAATAAAATCAATTCTCTCAAAGGATAATATTGACAGATGAATGGATAAAGAAAATGTGGCGCACACACAAAGAAGAATATAATTCAGTGATAAGGAGATAATCCTATCATTTGGGACAACATGGATGAACCCTGAGGACAATACGTTAAGTAAAATAAATCAGACAGGTAAAGACAAATTCCGTATGATTCTATTTACATGTGGAATCTAAGAGTCAAACTCACAGAAACAGAGATAGTTTAGTGATAGATAGAAGAGTGATAAGTGGGAGTTGGGGAATGGGTAAAATGGGGAGGTATTGTTCAAAGGGTACAAATTTCCACTTACAAAACAAGTTCTGGTGATCTAATGTACATTATGATGACTACAGTTAAAAACTGTATCATGTATTTCAAATTTGCTAAGAAAGTAGGTCTTAAGAACTCTCATCACACACATGGATACCTGTGAGATGACAGATGTATTAACTATTTGAGGTGGCAATGATTCATTTCATAATACATATATAGGGTGTCCATAAACTTCATGTACAATTTAAAAGTTTAACAGGTGTATATCCAAAAGACCAAAAATCACGTTATAACAAAAATATTTGCATCAGATTGTTCACTGCAGCTCAATTCATAACAGCCAAGTCATGGAAAAAGCCCAAGTGCCCACTGACCCATGAATGGATTAATAAATTGTAGTATATGTATACCATGGAATATTATGCAGCCTTAAAAAAGATGGAGACTTTACCACTTTTATGTTTATATTGATGGAGCTGGAACATATCCTACTTAGTAAAGTATCTCAAGAATGGAGGAAAAAGTATCCAATGTACTCAGTACTATTATAAAACCAATTTACAATCACTCACACTTTCATGTGAAGAATAGATCACAACTATGGCCCAGAACAGGGGGAGGGACACAGGAGAGGGGAGATCAGATGAGGGGAGGGTGAACAGAGGGATCACACCTATGGTACATGTTGCAAGGGTACATGTCGGATCTATTAAGTATAGAGTATAAATCTCCTAACACAACAATTAAGTAAATGAGGTGAGGGATATATTAACCAATACAATGTAAGCATTCCAAATTGCATATGAAATCAGCACATTGTACTCCACAAATGCATTAATGTATACATAATCTACCTCTTTATGATTTAATAAAAAAAATAAATAGTTTAACATATAAATGCACACGAACTTTAGGGACATCTTGTATTTCTCAAATCATCACTGTACGTGCATATACCATAAAGTAATACAACATCATTTGTTAATTATACCTCAATAAAGTTGGAAAAAACATTAACCCCCCCAAAAAAAGATCTAATCAACAATTACTAAATATGAAAAGATACAAGAAAATATGACTCATAACCAAGAGAAAAATAAGTCACTAGAAACATACCCCAAAATGATAGCAATGATGGAATTATCAGACACTAACTTTAAAATAGTATGTGAACATAAAGGAGAGATAGGTTGGGTGCAGTGGCTTATACCTCTAATCCTAGCACTCGGGGAGTCCCAGATGGGCGGGTCACTTGAGCTCAGGAGTTCCATACCTGCCTGACCAAAACAGCAAGACACCTTCTCTACTAAAAAAGAAAAACTAACCAGGTGTTATAGCAGGTGCCTGTATTCCCAGCTATTTATGAAGCTGAGAAATGAGGATCACTTCAGCCCAGGAATTTGAGATTGCTGTGAGCTATGACGATGCCATGGCACTCAACCCCAGGGCAATAGAGTGAGACTCAAGTAAATAAATAAATAAATGAATAAATAAATAAATAAGGAAACAAGACTAACGGAATAAACAGTATCTGAAATAAAAATTCATTAGCTGGTATTAACAACAGCTTAGATACTGTAAGAGAAAAGACCAATGAACATAAAATCACAGCAAAAGAAACTATATACCTTATAACTGAAAAAAGGCTAACTGATCTACTGAACAGTATCAAAGAGCCAAACATACATGCAATGGAAATTATTGAAAGAAGAAAGAAATCTGAAAAATAATGCCTGAATTTCTCCAAACTTGGATTAAAAACAATAAATGCACAGATCTAAGTATGTAAATGAATCCTAACAAGATGAAAATTCACATACGTGCATGAAAGCTCAAAACAGAAAGGCAAAAAAAATAAGTCAGAGCACACTGAAATTATTAAAAAATCAGTGATAAAGAGAAGATCTTTACAACATTCTGAGAAAAAAAAAGAACCCATTACATACAGAAGAACAAATAGAAAAACTTCCCAAACTTCTGCTTGTAAGAAGACAAACAATATGTAAAAATTTTTACAAGAAAAAAATGGTATCATAAAATTCTGTATCCTGTGAAGATATTCATAAAAGAATGCAAGAGACTTTTGCTTTGACCATGATTACATAACACAGACTTGATTTACACTCTGTTCATCAACAACTAGAAAATCACATGAAAACTTCAGACCACAGTGGCTCCAGAATAAAGGGAAACAAATACGGGAATAGCTATGATTTCCCTGGATTGCCATCTGGAAAGACTGTCCAGGCTGTAACGCAGGTAGAGAAAACCAAAGAAGAGCCTACCAGGATCCTTAATTTAAGGACACTGAGTTCATAATTTGAGGACACGAACGTATCTGTAATTTATGAAACAGGTAACTGTACAGAGAAGAGAGTTCCAGAGATCTACAATGGACTGTCTGGAGTTACTGAGCATCATATGTATGTGAGGAAAATTCTAAAGCTAGGAAAAGAGCAACTGAAATGGAGCAATAAAGCAGTAAAACAATCACTAGGTCCACAAAGGTAAAAGTAACTCTTTGCCCTCCCTAGGCAAAAAGAAAAGCTCTCCTAAAAAAAATATGGCATCAGGCTGGTGCCCATAGCTCAGTGGTTAGGGTGCTGGCCACATGCTCCAGGGCTGGTGGGTTGGAACCCAGTCTGGGCCTGCTAAACAAAAAAAAAAAAAGAAAAGAAAAGGAAATACAGCATCCAATAAAGTCTTCAAAAATACTCCCTCAGTTGGGCGGCGCCTGTGGCTCAGTGAGTAGGGCGTCGGCCCCATATGCCGAGGGTGGCGGGTTCAAACCCAGCCCCGGCCAAACTGCAACCAAAAAATAGCCGGGCGTTGTGGCGGGCGCCTGTAGTCCCAGCTACTCAGGAGGCTGAGGCAAGAGAATCGCTTAAGCCCAGGAGTTGGAGGTTGCTGTGAGCCGTGTGACATCACGGCACTCTACCCGAGGGCGGTACAGTGAGACTCTGTCTCTACAAAAAAAAAAAAAAAATACTCCCTCAGCAGTGCAGCAATATTAGTGATAGAACAAAGGTTATTCCAGACTAGTCTAACTAAGCTTAAAAGCAATCCTTGATAGGATCACGCTGTTTATACATAAGAACAATGTCTACAAATATATGTTTTAATTCCCCAAATTCCAGCATTCAACAATGTAAAATTCAGTGTCTAGCATCCAATAAAAATTATCAGACATTAAAAAAAAGGAAAATATGACCTATAACTAGAAAGATAATCAATGAATAGAAACAGACAGAAAATGTCATGGATGATAGAATACCATGAAAAAATAGTTATTAAAAATATATAGGCTAACAGTTCAAAAGGTACAGGGAAGCATAACTGTTGGAAGACACAGTAAAAGTCCCAAATCAAACTCTAAGAGATGAAAAATATTCTGGATGAGTAATAGACACACACCATGTTAGACCCTAGATAAGAACATTCTGGTTAGCTTACAGACATGGAGAAAAATCTAAAATCTGAAATTAAAGACAGAGAAATGACAAAAAAATAATGAATAGGATTTTGATGGTAAACAGAGACGGCATTAATTTGTCATATACATACACACACACAGATATATATAAATGAGTGGATTCTCAAGACAGGACAAGAGAAATGAGAGAATAGAAAACAAAATACTTAAAGTATAATATCCAAAAATTTTCTGAACTGAATGAAAACTATATGCCTATAGATGTTAGGCTTAAAAAAAAAAAAGACAAGCAAATAAATGTTACAAAAACCAAACCCAGGCACATAATAACCAAACACCTGAGAGAGAGTGATAAAGAGAAAAGCTTAACAGCAACTACAGAAGGCACGGGACACAGGAAGCACCCAGGACCAAGACAAGAACGACAGCAGAGTCCTCGTCAGCAACTATGTGAGCCAGAGGGCAAGGGAGCTGCGGGTTCATAGAATGAAGTACCACTGGCAAATTAAAGTTTTATACACAGCTAAAATATCTTTCTAATCTCAGGGCAAAATAAAGCCTTTATTCAGAGATGTAGAAGGTTGATTCATCACCAGAGACGCCGGACTATAATTGTTCAAGGAAACACTTCAGGCGGAGGGGAAATGACACCAGATGGCAAACCAAATCTTTACATAAAGAAAAGATCGAAAATGGTAACTATGTGGGTGAAGTGAAATTGATTTTTCTCATGTTTTAAATCTCCCTAAAAGTTAATTGACTATTTAAATCTAAATAATGCAATATGGCATTTATAACATATATAAAAGTGAATGTATTGTAACTACAGCCCAAAGCTCAAAAGAGGAAATCAAAGTGTACAGGGGAAAGGATCTTAGGATACACGTGAAATGGTTTAATATAAATTGAACATAAAATGGGGAACGAGTTTGTAGTTAATAGCTATCCCACAATGAAATTTGTATTTCAAAAAAAACTTGCTAGTAAACTCTACCATCTCTTTTAAAAAAGAAAAACCAACAACTTTATCAAATATTTCCAGAAAATAGAAGAAAAGGGAATGAGGCCAGCATTACCTTAATACAGAGCCAAAGACATTACATTAAAAGGTAAGTACAGATCAGTATCCCTCATAATCATAGATGGAAAAGGATTAACAAAACTTTATCAAATCAAATCTAACAATATGTAAGGATGATAACATATCATGATTAAGAGAGGTTAATCTCAAGAATGAAAGACCAGTTTAACATTTGAAAGATCAGTCAATGCAATTTATCAAATAAATAAGTTATAAGGAAAAAACCACATAATCATTCTCAACTGAGGCAGAAAAAGTTTTAGAGAAAGTCCATGTCCACTGAGGGCAAATCTCTCAGCAATAGGAGAGAATTTCCTAAATTTGATAAAAAGCATACATGAAAAACTTAGTGCAAACATCACCTTAATAATGAAAGACTAAATCTTTTCCCTCTAAGACAGTGAACAAAACAGGGTTATTCACCACTTCTGTTTAACATTGTATTAAAGTTCCTAACCAGTGAAAGAGGCACAGACAAATATATAAATGCCATGTAGACCAGAATTACGTAAAACTCCTGCTATTCACAGAGAGCAAGACTTTCTACACAGACATTTCAAAAAATTTACAAAACAGGTTTCTAGAACAACCGAGCTTAGGAAGGTTTATTGAATACGAGGTCAGTAAACGAAAATCAATTATATTTTTACATGCTGGCAACAAATAATTTTTAATGAAAAATAAGAATATGTAAAGAAAAACAGAAAAGTTATATAAGACCCATATGCTGAAAACTACTAAGTGTTTCAATGGACATTAGAGAGGACTATAAGTAAACAGAAATACATATTATGTTTCTGGATTAGAAGATTCAATTTTATTAAGATGTCAGTTCTCTCCAAACTGATCTATAGACTCAATGCAATCACAAAGTTCCAGAAGGCATTTCTGGTAAAAATTAACAAGGTTAATACTAAATTTAGATAGAAATGCAAAAACAGAAGAGCCGAAACAATTCTGAAAAAAGAAAACTTTCTTCTTTATTTTAAAATATTTTAAAATATATTAGTAAAGTATTTACTAAATAACTTGACTATTCTCAAAACTCAAGTCAGTATAGCACTGGTATAAAGAGATACACAGATCTATGAAACAAACAGATAACGAAGAAATACACCTATACCTACATGACAAAGTAATTTTCAACAAAGGTACCCAGTGCCCACGTCTTTCATTAGGGCAAAGAATAGCCTTTTCAACAAAAGACACTGAAATAACCAGAAGCCCATACAGGGGAAAAAAAAAAATGAACCTTGACTCACAGCTTATACTCTGTAAAATTAACTTAAAATATGATCACATACCCAAATGTAGTAGGTACAACTGAAACGTTCTAGAAGAAAATACAGCCATGCCCTACTCAATAAGGGGAATACATTCTGAGAAATGTTATCATCAGGGAATTCCTCTTTGCTCCAACACCACCAAGTTTACTTACACAAATCTAGAAGGCATTGTTTCTAACCTATGAACCTATGCGGGGGTGTCCAACCATTTCTTGGGTTTTCTTTTTGGCTGCATAGTGGAAGAATAAGAGTCATCTTGGGCCACACGTTCAATACACAAACACTAAGGAAAGGTCTGTGCATAATTTTCACCACAGATAAGCAAAAAAATCCTCACAAAATCAGGATGCCACATGTAGCCACATTACTGTATCCAGTATGTTACTGTATTCAATACTATAAGCAATGTAACACAATAAGTGTTTGTATATCTAAACACAGAAGATGTACAGTAAAAACAATGATGTAACAGATAAAAAATGGTACCCCTGTATAGGGCATTAACCAGGAAAGGACCACGCCAGACTGCAGTTGTCATGGGTTACTCAAGGACCAAGTGGTAAGTGGATGGGAAGGCCTAGGACATTGCTGTACACCCACGTGGGTTTTATAACCACTGTAACTACACTAAATTTATAAAGAATATTTTCCCTCTTTAATACCAAATTAATATTAACATTTTAACTTTATAAATATTTGCATTTTTTAAACTTTTTCACTCTTTTATGATATAACACTTAGCTTAAATTAACACATTGTACAGCTGTATAAAAGTATTTACTAAATAAGGATATCCTTATCCTTATTCTAAAATATTCTTATTTTAGAAACCTTTGATTTTTAAAACATTTTTTTTTTTTTTGGTTTGAACCCGCCACCTCTGGCATATGGGACCAGCGCCCTACTCCTTGAGCCACAGGCGCTGCCCTAAAACTTTTTTTTTTTTACTTTTTATATTTTTTTGTTAAAAATGAAGACACAAACACCCATTAGCCGAGACCTACAGAGGGTCCTGATGCTCAACATCATGTCTTTCACCTTCATCTGGCCTCACTGGATAGTCTTCAAGGGCCACAGACAGAGTTGCTCGATGATAATAATGCCTTTTTCTGGAATGCCTCCTGAAAGACTCACCTGAGGCTGCTTCACAGTTAACTTTTTCTTTTCTTTTCTTTTTTTGAGACAGAACCTTAAGCTGTCACCCTGGGTAGAGTGCAGTGGCATCACAGCTCGCAGCAACCTCCAACTCCTGGGCTCTAACAATTCTCCTGTCTCCGCCTCCCAAGTAGCTGGGACCACAGGCGCCTGCCACAACACCTGGCTATTTTTTGGTTGCAGCCATCATTGCTGTTTGGCAGGCCCAGGCTGGATTTGAACCCGCCAGCTCAGGTGTTATGTGGCTGGCGCCTTAGCCACTTGAGCCACAGGCGCGGAGCCCACAGTTAACTTTTTCATATATATGTGAATAGAGGGAATACCTGCTAAAGTAACAATTTCGAATTACAGTATAGTAAATGCATAAACCAGTAACAGAGTCACTTATTATCATCAAGTATTACATATCATACACAAATGTTTGTGCTGGTTTTATACCACTGGTAGCACAGTAGGTTTCTTTAAATGAGCAATGCGTGGCTCTTAAATGTTACAAGGGCTACATCACTAGATGTAAATTTTTCAGCTCCATTATAATTTTACATGACAATGTCATATTATGTGGTTCATCACTGCCTAAAACGTTGCTATGTGGTGCATGACACCTAAGCAGGAAGAAGTATCTGCAACCTACACTAGAGATTTCTAAAGGTAAAATTTGGGTTGGGCATGGGGGCTCATGCCTGTAATCCTTGCACTCTGGGAGGCCAAAGTGGGTGGATCACTTGAGCTCAGGAGTTCAAGACCAGCTTGTATAAGAGTGAGACCCCGTCTCTACTAAAAATAGAAAAACTAGCTCGGTGTCATGGCAGGCACCTGTAGTCCCAGCTACTCAGGAAGCTGAGGATGAGTATGGCGTAAGCCCAGGAGTTTGAGGTTGCTACAAGCGATGATGCCCCAGAATTCTACTCAGGGTGATAGAGTGAGACTCTGTCTTGAAAAAATAAAAATAAAAAATTTGACATATACAATCGGCAAACTACTTGTAACCATATTCCTTAGTATTATCCAAAAGAAAAGAAAACTTGTACATGAACAGGCATATTAGCTTGATTCATATTAGACAATGACTAGAATTAATCCAAATGTACATCCCTAGAGACATTGATAGGTGGTAGTGGAGCCATGCCACGGAGAATGACTCAGTAATAAACTACTGACAAATGCAGCAATGTGGACAATTCCCAGAACATCATTCTGGGCAACAGTAGACACGAGAGAGTATGTACTGTGTGATTCCATTTCTATGACATTTTAGAACAGGTGACTCAAAGCCTTAATGTTGCCCAGGGTCTGCATCCTACCTGGACGCAGAAGGCGGGGCTAGAAGACTGGCCGCGAAGAGACATGGCAGAACTTCTTGGGGGAGTGTTCTATGTTTTTATTGTGATGGGGGCTACATGCATATACATGTATATTTGTCAAAAGTCACCTAATTGTATACTAAAAGATTTCATTTTATTATATGTAAATTATACCTAGTAAAGTTAATTAAAAAATGAAAATAATCTAATGTTCAACAATTTGGGAAGGATTTAATAAATTATAGTAGAGCTCTGTAATTAATTACTAAACAACTAGTCCATATTTTATAAAACTATTAAATGAAATGGAAAATACAGGGAGAGTATAAAAACCGGAAAATGTATTAACATGGCAATAGCAATTATTGCTAGATAGTAATATTTAGAGTGATTTCTATCTTCTGTTTTAAACCTGGAAAATTACTTGTAATTGCTTGTTTAACACCCTTTCCCCAGAACACTCTGGTCTCCTTTAACACAGAGACAATCTGTCCTCACTAAGTACGAGCACAGTAACTGGCTCACAGAAAATACTCGATACTTTTTCCCTCCAGTGCACTAAAGGTCCTGACTTCTGTGCTCTTAAAAATTATTGAGGTCTTCAAAGACTTTTATTGGGTAGTATCTATTAATATTTATTAAATATTAGGAGTTTTCAAATATTTATGATTGATTTCAAAATAATGATAAGGAATACATTACATTTTAACATAAGTAACATTTTTTGTTTTTTATTTTTATTTTTTTGTAGAGACAGAGTCTCACTTTATGGCCCTCGGTAGAGTTGCTGTGGCCTCACACAGCTCACAGCAACCTCCAACTCCTGGGCTTAGGCGATTCTCTTGCCTCAGCCTCCCGAGTAGCTGGGACTACAGGCGCCCGCCACAACTCCCGGCTATTTTTTGGTTGCAGTTTGGCCGGGGCCGGGTTTGAACCCACCACCCTCGGTATATGGGGCCGGCGCCTTACCGACTCAGCCGCAGGTGCCGCCCCATAAGTAACATTTTAATGTAAGAAAAATACCATACTTTCCAAAATAAAAAAAATCAGTAGAAGCAGTGGCCTTGTTTTGTATCTCTGCTGACTCCTTTAAAATCTGGCTTAATAGAAGACTGAATTAAAAAAATAATAATAATACAATATATCAATGCAGCAAAACAAACTTTTTCAACTGACATTAGCTTTTGGTTTTTTGATGTTCTTTGCAATGCATGTTTGTTTACTTGTATAATTGGAAAAAATATTCTAAGCTTTAAATAAATGTACCGCTGATTAATGTACTGAGTTAGGCGTATGATAAACTTAATACTCTGTTTCTTGGCAAAGGCACAGAAAAAAGAGAAAGACTATGAAAGTATTCAATATCTCTGCATCCTTAGCACTAAGCCCACTATATGGCATATATCATATGCTTAATAAGTAAGTATTCCAAAGAATTATTTCTAAGGAAAATCAGGCTTCAAGTTTTGAAGGTATTTTTATTATAAGTATAAAAAATATACAATAACTGAATAACTTTGCTTTTGTTCAAAAAGAAAACTAAGTTATTTGCCTCTCAAGCAGGGTTCATAACTCCAGAAATTTAAGTTCCCTTTAGGCAAAGACTATGTATTTATTTTTTTCTGTGTTGTGCTTAACCATGCTTTAGGAATATGGTAATGTAAGCATATTATATACTAAATATACAGGTCTGTTGTATCACAAACCTAAAATGCTTATTTTTGAAATAAGTGCTGCATTTTTTTTTTTCTTTTTCTTTTTTTTTTTTTTTGGTTTTTGGCCGGGGCTGGGTTTGAACCCGCCACCTCCGGCATATGGGACCAGCGCCCTACCCCTTGAGCCACAGGCGCTGCCCATAAGTGCTGCATTTTAAAAAACAGTTACATCTTTAATGCAACGAACTGTCACCTAAAATAAACATCAGGACTTAAAAATGTTCAGAGAATAAACACTGCAATCATTTTTTTTTCTTTTTTTTTTTTTTTTAACACTGCGATCATTTTAAATAAACTATCTTTTTCTTGCAAATAAGACCTATATAACTTTAGTCATTCTTCTGTAAATGTAAAAGACTGACTATCTGGAGAGTAACAAAATATGCTTAATATGAGTCTATTGATGGAGCTTAGAACCTCCATAACCCAAGACAATGAACTAATTAAGCAATAAGTCAAGGAAACCGAAAACAAAAGAATTATATAACAGATCAATAAATCCAAAAGTTGTTTTTTTGAAAAGATCAATAAAATAGATAAACCTTTGGCCAACCTAACCAGGAAAAAAAAAAGAGTAAAATCTCTAATTTCATCAAACAGAAATGAATGATGAAACGATGAAATAAAAACAGACCCCTCAGAAAATCAGAAAATCCTTAACGAATACTACAAGAAACTCTACTATCAGAAATATGAAAATCTGAAAGAAATCGACCAATACCTGGAAGTACACCACCTACCAAGACTTACCCAGAATAAAGTGGAAATGTTGAACAGGCCTATATCAAGTTCTGAAATAGAATCAACTATACAAAATCTCCCTAAAAAGAAAAGCCCAGGACGAGATGGCTTTACATCAGAATTCTACCAAACCTTTAAACAAGAACTAGTACCTATATTACTAAACCTCTTCCAAAATATAGAAATAGAAGGACTATTACCCAACACATTCTACAAAGTAAACATCACCTTGATCTCTAAACCAGGGAAAGACCCAACAAGAAAAGAAAATTATAGACCAATATCACTAATGAATATTGATGCTAAAATACTCAATAAGATCCTAACAGAATCCAACAGCACATCAAAAAAATTATACACCATGACCAAGTGGGATTTATCCCAGGGTCTCAAGGCTGGTTCAATATACATAAATCTATAAATGTAATTCAGCACATAAACAAATTAAAAAATAAGGACCATATGATTCTTTCAATTGTTGAAGAAAAAGCTTTTGATAATATCCAGCATCCCTTCATGATCAGAGCACTTAAGAAAATTGGTATAGAGGGGACATTTCTTAAATTAATAGAGGCCATCTACAGCAAACCCACAGCCAATATCATATTGAATGGAGTTAAATTGAAATCATTTCCACTTAGATCAGGAACCAGGCAAGGTTGCCCATTGTCTCCATTGCTCTTTAACATTGTAATGAAAGTTTTAGCCATTGCGATTAGGGAAGAAAAGGCGATCAAGGGTATCCACATAGGGTCAGAAGAGATCAAACTTTCATTCTTCACAGATGATATGATCATATATCAGAAACACTAGGGATTCTACTACAAAACTTTTAGAAGTGATCAAGGAATAGAGCAATGTCTCAGGCTACAAAATCAACACCCATAAATCTGTAGCCTTTATATATACCAACAATAGCCAAGCCAAAGAAAACAGTCAAGGACTCTACTCCTTTCACAGTAGTGCCAAAGAAGATGAAATATTTGGGAGTATATCTAACAAAGTACGTGAAAGATCTCTATTAAGAGAACTGTGAAACTTTAAGAAAAGAAATAGCTGAAGATGTTAACAAAATGGAAAAACATATCACGCTCATGGCTGGGAAGAATCAACATTGTTAAAATGTCAATACTACCCAAAGCAATATATAATTTTAATGCAATTCCTATTAAAGCTCCATTGTCATATTTGAAAGATCTTGAAAAAGTAATACTTCATTTTATATGGAATCACAAAAAAACCTCGAATAGCCAAAACATTACTCAGCAATAAAAACAAAGAAGGAGGAATCACATTACCAGACCTGAGACTATACTATAAATCAATAGTGATCAAAACAGCATGTTACTGGCACAAAAACAGAGAGATAGATGTCTGGAACAGAATAGAGAACCAAGAGATGAATCCAGCTACTTACCGTTATTTGATCTTTGACAAGCCAACTAAAAACATTCAGTGGGGAAAAGATTCCCTATTTAACAAATGGTGCTGGGTGAACTGGCTGGCAACGTGTAGAAGATTGAAACTGAACCCACACCTTTCACCATTAACTAAGATAGACTCTCATTGGATTAAAGATTTAAACTTAAGACATGAAACTATAAAAATACTTGAAGAAAGTTCAGGGAAAACTCATGAAGGAATCGGCCTGGGTGAATATTTTATCAGGAGGACTCCCCAGGCAATTGAAGCAGTATCAAAAATACACTACTGGGACCTGATCAAACTAAAAAGCTTCTGCACAGCCAAGAACACAGTAAGTAAAGCAAGCAGACAGCCCTCAGAATGGGAGAAAATAGTTGCAGGTTATACCTCCAATAAAGGTCTAATAACCAGAATCCACAGAGAACTCAAACGTATAAGCAAGAAAAGAACACGTGAACCCATCTCAGGGTGGGCAAGGGACTTGAAGAGAAACTTCTCTAAAGAAGACAGATGCACGATCTACAGACACATGAAAAAAAACTCATCATCCTTAATCATCAGAGAAATACAAATCAAAACTAGTCTGAGATACCACCTAACCCCAGTAAGAGTAGCCTTCATAACAAAATCCCCAAACCAGAGATGTTGGCGTGGATGTAGTGAAAAGGGCACACTTCTACACTGCTGGTGAGAATGCACACTAATACGTTCCTTCTGGAAGGATGTTTGGAGAATACTTAAGAGACCTAAAAATAGACCTGCCATTCGATCCTGTAATTCCTTTACTAGGTATATACCCAGAAGACCAAAAATCACAATATAACAAAGACATCTGTACCAGAATGTTTATTGTGGCCCAATTCATAATTGTTAAATCATGGAAGAAGCCCAAGTGCCCATCGACCCACGAATGGACTAGCAAATTGTGGTACATGTATACCATGGAATATTATGCGGCCTTAAAGAAAGATAGAGACTTTACCTCTTTCATGTTTACATGGATGGAGCTGGAACATATTCTTCCTAGCAAAGTATCTCAGTAATGGAAGAAAAAGTATCCAATGTACTCAGCCCTACTATGAAGCTAAATTATAGCTTTCACATGAAGGCTATAACCCAACTATAGCACAAGACTATGAGGAAAGGGCCAAGGAAGGGGAAGGGAGGGCCAAGGAAGGGAAAGGGAGGGATGCACCTATGGTGCATCTCAGAATGGGTACAGGCGAAACTTACTAAAGGCAGAATACAAATGCCTACATACAATAACTAAGAAAATGCCATGAAGGCTACATTGAACAGTTTGATGAGAATATTTCAGATTGTATATGAAACCAGCACATTGTACCCCTCGATTGCACTAATGTACACAGCTATGATTTAACAATAAGAAAATGGTTAAAACAATAAAAAAAAAAATTAAATGTCACCACAAGGACACACACACTGATCATAGATTTCTGCCCCAGCAACGATAAATCAAAAATTTGAAATTACCCAATATTATGTCCCAAGAAATAAGTGACTATTTTAAAGTACATTTGATAATCTAAAAGAAATGGGAATATTAAATATATAAAAACTCCATTTTTACTAAAATCACTAAATATAAGTAATTAATTTTTCACTTTGCTTTTTCTCTGATTCTACCTGTATGTACATATATGGCAATGCTATAAATTACCTATACATTTTAAAATTATATATCACATACAGAATCGGTCTACCTACTTGAAAACATTATATTTAGTCCTTATCTATTAAAACCAATTCCAAAACAAAAATTCTCTTAAAAAAAGAAAACATGACAAACAAGAAAAATAAAGTAGGAGTATTAATGCTTAAGAAAAACCATCTGGCCTATCTGAAAATCTGCTTTTGCGTGTAAATTTTTTTTAACAATCATCAACTAATCTCCTAAGTACTCCAGGTGTAGAATAAAAGTGCAGGTGCCAGCTAGCTCCTATCTAGGAAGCTTTTCTTCATTCTATCACGCAGAAATCTCCTTTCTTCCCTCCAAGTTCCACCCCCTTCAAATGCCTTCTGACATACGTAATAATTATCACTTTACACTTGGTATAATCTTTGTATCTTATCTCCCACATTAGACCATATAAACTCTTTGAAGGTAAGATCTCTGTTTAATTCAGGTCAGTATGCCTCACAATATCACTTTGCACAAAGACTAAGTATGTACTTTATTTTACAAAAATGAAGACAGCATGCATTCTCCCTGAATTCATATTTTTAGCCTTTTTCCCCCCAAATAAACTATTTACTACAATTTCTATTTTTCTTTCTACTTCTCAGTAGTTCCTGTTTTACCACCTTTTTTCCCTTTGATAATCTCACTCTGTTACCCAGCCTAGATTGCAGCGGCATCACTACAGCTCGCTGCACCCTCCAACTTCTGCCTTAGTCTTTCCAGTCACTGGGGCTTCAGGCACACAGGACCATGTTTGGCTACTTTTTTCTATTTTCTGTAGGAATAGCGTCTTGCTCTTTGCTTAGGATGGTCTCAAACTCCTGTCCTCAAGTAACCCTCCTACCTCAGGCTCCCAAAATTGAGGATGCCACACATAAACCACTGTGCCCAACCTATTTTACTACTTTTATTAACATCTCTCATCCCTGCTCCCTAAGTGAATTTGTTCGTCCATTTATTTACTCATTCAAATAATCCAGTAAGTTCTGCCAAGTACCCCCTATGTGCCAGGCAGTGTGTAAAGTGCTAGAGCTATATTAGTAAACAAGACTCTTAAGAAGTTAGAAGTTTTGTGGGAAAGACAGAAAAATAAATAGGTAATTATAAAATAATGTGATGTGTGTTACAATAGGTGTGGATATGAGATACTGTATAAAAAAATAACAGACGAGAGTTTTCTCTGAGTTTTGGTCTGCAAATTATCATTTTACCTCTATTACTGTCCCCCTGGTCACCTATCTAACCATCTATCTGTCAATGGTACATGCTTCATACTCTATGTGTACCCTGTTTTTTAAATTTCACTTCTGTATCAATCCATACCGGGCTACCTCAGTCTTTTAATGGATATAGATTCCACTGCATGGATGTAATACAATCCCTTTAAGTAGACTTTTTACTGAATGCTCATTTAAGGCACTACAGTGCTGCAATCCACACATACATCATTCTGTGGTATATTTGTGTATCTACAGGATAAGTTGTCAGAAATGAAATTACTGAGTGCCAGAATATGTGCATTATAAGTTTTGATAGATACTGATACAGAGGTTCTACCCCCGTAATTTTAATTACAAGCTTTAAGGAAATGACTCCTAAAACTGCTCCTGTATGGATTATCCAAATAACACAAAAGTTACAACACTTACTCTCTGTGATATTTTCACACACTTATTTCCTTAGAACCTTGGGGGAAAAAAATCCTCAAAATCAAGTTTATAATCTTACCTTCAACATGTTCTTTCCAACTTCAGTGTTATCTGTTAAGTCTCTCTAATTCTAACCAAAAATCAAAGTTTTTTGTTTCTACTGACATCCAATTAATTGGTCATTATAATGTACCAAGCTTTCAGTTTCACAACATCCATCTTCTTCATGGTTTCTTAGACATTTGACTACAAGAGTCGAGTTCTACATGCCTACATTGTTACTATTTAACTACAAATTCTTCTGGCCCTGTGTTCATCTGCCAGTGATTCTGGTTACATCATCCTCTCTATATCTTTATTTGTTTGTTTGCAGTTTTTGGCTGGGCTTGGGTTTGAACCCACCACCTCCGGTATACGGGGCTGACCACCAACTCCTTTGAGCCACAGGCGCCACCCAATCCTCTCTATATTTTAAGAAGATATTTCAAGCAGAGAAATATTATTAACCGATTCTAAATACCGTGTCATCCATAAAGCATTGTCCTTCTATAAATTTATTAGCACCTAGGTCTTTCATTACTCATTCTAATTTATAATACACTTGTAAAAGAAATAATATACTCCTTCATAGCAAGGATAACACAGCCTAGGCATTGAAATGTGTTCACTAAATAAATGGGTAAAGTATGGCAATCACCTAATTTTTACAAGGGAGATAACTTTAAAGAAAAAAATAATTCTATAGCAGGTATTTATTTATTTTGGAAAATAATATTTTAGTCTATGAGATGTAAGCCCCTATTTAATAAATTCATTTCAGAAAGCCCACAATGTCAAATATGTTGTCTAGTTCACTATTCTAGCAAATTTCACTTTTCTCTCAAACTAATTTTAAATAAAAATGAGGAAAGGGAAGGGTAAGGAATAAAGAAATAAGTGAAATCTACTCCTAAAATGATTTATTTCAAAACTACCTATGGACTATTGTTCAATTGAATTTAAAATGGGTAAAATAACTTTTCACAAGTGTCAAAGAAAGCCTACTTAAGAACTTTGTAAAACATAGTAAATATATTTGTGGTTTTCAAAATTTAAAAATATGACTTCAAAAATCATACTTGTAGGCTCACCACTTGTAGCACAGTGGTCATGGCGCCAGCTACATACATGGAGACTGGTGGGTTCAAACCTGGCCCGGGCCAGCTAAACAACAATGACAACTGCAACAAAATAAAAAAATAGCCAGGGGTGGCACCTGTGGCTCAAGGAGTGGAGTGACGGCCCCATATACAGGGGGTGGCAGGTTCAAGCCCGCCCTGACTAAAACTGCAAAAAAAAAAGTCAGGTGTTGTGCCGAGTGCCTGTGGTCTCAGCTACTTGGGAGGCTGAGGCAAGTAAATCACTTAAGCCCAGGAGTTTGAGATTGCTGTGAGCTGTGACACCACAGCACTCTATCAAGGGCAACATAGTGAGACTCAAAAAAAAAAAAAAAATCATACTTGTAGTAAAACTTTTTACATTTAAACATACAAGAAAAAGGAGAATATGAGTATGCTTTTCCATATTTAGAATTACATAAAAATAATCATTAGATATCATTAGAAATTATTCTGTTCCCATCTACTCAAGAGTAGAAAGAACTACACAAAGCCCTATCAAGAAATGGAGAACTGCTATATCATAACTTGTTATTTTTGTTTGTTTGTTTTTGTTGCAGTTTGGCTGGGGCTGGGTTTGAACCCACCACCCTCGGTATATGGGGCCAGCGCCCTACTCACTGAGCCACAGGCGCCACCTCATAACTTGTATTTTTAAGTAATGTTTTTAAAATAATGAAAGCACTACCATCCAAATGCTTGCTGTACTTCTTGACTCACCTCTCCACCATTAACATATTCCATCACAAAACACAAACGGTCTTTTGTCTGGAAGGAATACTTCAAGGACTTGAAATGAAAAAGAAAAAATGTTATATTATAATCCTACATTCTTATCATTATAATGGTACCAAAAATAGAACATTTAGAAATAGTAAGCATGACTGATGAAATGAACTTTTATTGTTCCTTAAGAGTCTATTTACTCAAGAGTGCTTAACTAAGAGTTTATGAGAAACATAAATTTTCTTTAGCTCAGCAACAGGTATTTTTATAATAAAAATTAAAATGAATGTTTTAAGTAAAAGTAAACATAGTAATTCTGATAAGTACTTCTCAATCTTTTGTTCCATCTATTTGAAACTGTGTTGGTCTTCAAAGTTCTAATCTATGCAACCTTAAAGTATAGTCTAGAACTTATTCTACCTGAAGTTCCCTAGGAATACAGTTACAGTTATTTATGTTTCTTTCTTTCTTTTTTTTTTGTGACAGAGCCTCAAGCTGTTGCCCCCAGTAGAGTGCGATGGCATCACAGATCACAGCAACCTCCAATTCCTGGGCTTAAGTGATTCTCTTGCCTCAGCTGCCCAAGTAGCTGGGACTACAGGCGCCCGCCACAACACCCGGTAACTTTTTTTTTTTTTTATGGTTGTAGTTGTCATTGTTGTTTGGCAGGCCCAGGCTGGGTTCAAACCCTCCAGCTCTGGACTATGTGGCTGGCACCTTAGCGTCTTCAACTATAGGCGCCGAGCCTATTTAGGTTTCTAATATAATTTCAGTATCAATGTTTGCATTCTGGGTGCCTAGTATGACCCAACCCAACCAAGTAGGTTCATGTAATTTTATAGGTTATAGAAAGATAACAAAACGCTATCTTTTTGCTAGATAATAAACACCAAAAAGTAACAAAGTAAGTTTAAGTATCTAGTGATAACTCTGAAAATGTCTACTTTATATAATCCTAACACTTTAAAGTATTCCACTTTTGAAAGTCTATTATTTTTAATATCCATATACATTACTGGAACCAGAAACATAAAGAAACTTTACGAATTATCACTCTATTACATGTAATATAAAAATAGGACTAACTCAGTTTGTTTCAAGACAATTAATTATATATACGTATATAAATCATAGTGTACAATTTATATAGTGAAAGAAACACATCATGACTTATCCTATCACCAATATATTCAGTATTCCTCAATTTAATATAGTGCTCTATCTCTTAAAGAAGTCTCATTTCTATAATGAGTCTCATAAAATATATATGTTATAATAAAAATTTCTTCCTTTTGTATTTGAACAAAAGCTGCCTGATCATTTAGATATTTATCATAAGCCAATAACAAAAGAAACATAACATCTTTACCATTAATATTAAGAAACTTTTAAAAATTCTAGCATTTTCTCAATAGTTTCCTTAATATGCCACAGGTAATCTATTAGTTCTGTGGTTTATTTTTATTTTTTTTTAATGGCAATGAGATTCATGGAAGTACAAAAAGTCTCAAAAAGGTAACAGAATATATAATGGAAGGGATTATAAATATACACATACTGTAAAAATCCAAATATTTCAATAATATCAAAGAAATTTGACTTATGATCTTTCCACAAAGAGAATGGCATATGTAAATAAATGTTATTTTTCACAGTTTAGTTTCTATAACAAAATTCCCTTAATTTTAAAATGTTATACTATTCATCCGCTAGTCACTTACTGTCAGAAAGGGATGTCTAGTGTTCTTTAATACTCTGCTTTCAGTTAGAGTGTGTGCCACTTCATCCTATAAAAGGAAAAAAAACCTTTAATACATTAGCAGATGTTAAATCCACAGACAGAAAAGGATTTAAAAAACACAGTGGCAGGCTTCCTTTATTGTTCAGCTTCCCTTCACCAAAACCAAAGAAATCAAATTACTGATTTAATTCACATGGCTATAAGGTTTAAAGTCATATAAATTCGATCATACTTAATCAAAGTATATCAGTAATGATACAAAAATCAAGCAAAGAATTATCAGAGTCACAGGAAATTAAATAATAAGCTTCTTCCCTCTAAGGGAATACCTTACCAGCTAATATTTCAGCATGAAGTAATTAATATTTCCATGTTTGCAATAAATTTTATTTAGGGGATATAAAGAATATAAATTCCTAATAAAGATCACAGAATCTATAAGTCTCCTACTTTAAAAAATGAGCTATTGGCCAGGTGCAGTGGCTCACTCTAGGAGGCCAAGGCCGCTGGACTGCCTGACAAATTCAAGATCAGCCTGAGCCAGAGTGAGACCTGGTCTCTAAATATAGCCGGGAGTTGTGGTGGGCACCTATAGTCCCAGCTATTTGGGAGGCTGAGTCAAGAAAATCAATTGAGCCTAAGAGTTTAAGGTTGCTGTGAGCTATGATGCCACTGCTCTCTATCAAGGGCAACAAAGTGAGACTCTTGTCTCAAAAAAAAAAAAAAAAAAAAAAGTCATTAAAGAAAACATATGTAGTATTTATTTATCAAGAATACATTTTTAAAATCAAAAGTAATAGAGTATAAAAATACATCTTTTGCTTATGTATTTTTAAGGTGTTTCTTTAGTTTAAAATCATTATTTAGAGAAAGGGTCTTTCTCTGTTACCCAGGCTAGCCTTGAACTCCCGAGCTCAAGCAATCCTCCTGCCCCAGCCTCCTGAGTAGCTAGGAGTATAGATTTAATGTGCTTCTTTAAAAAAAGGTCATGACTCTCAGACTCTTGGTGGTAATTTTAAAATGTGGCTGTATTTCAAACCAAAAGCAAAGAATATATCTGTCCAATTTTGTATATAAATCCTATTTTGATATTAAAAGCAAACGAAAAATTTTTTTCTTCAATATATAAAGACCTGGAAAAAAATGTTTCATATTTCAAAAGCAACACCACACCATCTTGAAGAAAGGAAAGGAAACTACTAAAACTAGCATAGCATTTCTGTTTTTGATTCCAGCAAGAGTCTAAACAAAGCTCTTACTGAATCAGTTTCTTAACAGTGTCAGCAAATCAAAATTAGATCATAAGACAAAAAGACGTGAAGAGCAAAACATTGCAATATGTTCATCATTTTATAAAATCATTTGACCTCAGTTAGACCTGGAAGATAAATGAGAAACAGACTTATCAAAGAAGTTAACATCCTCAAACTATTCCAAGAGGATCAGACCAATTATGTTTAAACAGAAAGTAAACTGTAATTTACAACACAGTGTGTAAAACCAGGGAAACAAAACACAGCCTGAGATCACTACAGTGCAGACCATCTGCAGTGCGCAGTTTGAAAGCCACTACTATATCACATTATAGCTCCTAAATAAGTAGAATAATAGCACATATTCTAATATGAATTAAATAAGAAACAGAAACGATACCAGAACTTACTAATTTCTATACACACAGTACAATGGTTAACATATAGCAGATACTCAATAAACGTCTATTGATCTGAACTGTTTATCATGGAAATTAATTTTAAGATATCAGGTGGGAAGGTTCATTCATCCATTCATTCCTTTAACACACAGGCAACAAATGTTTGGGGTACTGTTCAACACATTAGGAACAGGGCACTGAACAAAACAGAAAAACTCCTTGCTCTCAGGGAGCTTTCATTCGTTAGTCAGATGACAACTGGTGTTACTGGAAGAAAAAGCGAAGAAGGGGACACGGCAGTTCGTGTTCACTGTACATGACTGCGAAATACATTATTAAGCACTGAACTTGTGATACTCCATGATATTCAGAACCAAACCCACACATTAAACTGTAAAATCACTGAGGCACACCTACTAAATGTAAGAACATGCATGTATAAAGTGGTTTAATAAGAAAGGATAAGATTCTTTTGCTCATGGAATTCACAGGCTAAATACCCAACATAAATAATTACTAATTCTGACAAGCGGTGTTAAGGAAAAAATAGAGGTCATGAACTTTTGTAAATGACGTTATAAAGGAAAAGCCATACTGCTGGAAGAGTCTGAATTTCCTAATGTGATGGTGTGGGAGATAGAGAAAGTGATGGGTAACACAATTTGATTTATGTTTTGAAATGTCTACTCACATTCTTCTTTGAAAGACAGAAAAAATTAGGAGATTACAGTACTCCAGGAGAGAAAGGAAGATGGCTTTGACTGCAATGGGGGCAGCAGGAACAGGAAAAGGAGGACAGTTCAGGGATATAAAATTAACAGTAATTAAATACAGCAATGTCTCAGGCTACAAAATCAACACCCATAAATCTGCAGCCTTTATATATACCAACAATAACCAAGCCGAAAAAACAGTCAAGGACTCTATTCTTTTCACAGTAGTGCCAAAGAAGATGAAATATTTGGGAGTATACCTAACAAAGGATGTGAAAGATCTCTACAAAGAGAACTATGAAACTTTAAGAAAAGAAATAGCTGAAGATGTTAACAAATGGAAAAACATACCACGCTCATGGCTAGGAAGAATCAACATTGTTAAAATGTCTATACCGCCCAAAGCAACATATAATTTTAATGCAATTCCTATTAAAGCTCCATTGTCATATGCACACTAATACGTTCCTTTTGGAAGGATGTTTGGAGAACACTTAGAGACATAAAAATAGACCTGCCATTCGACCCTGTAATTCCTTTACTAGGTTTATACCCAGAAGACCAAAAATCACAATATAACAAAGACATCTGTACCAGAATGTTTATTGCAGCCCAATTCACAATTGCTAAGTCATGGAAGAAGCCCAAGTGCCCATCGACCCACGAACGGACTAGCAAATTGTGGTACATGTATACTATGGAATATTATGCAGCCTTAAAGAAAGATGGAGACTTTGCCTCTTTCATGTTTACATGGATGGACCTGGATCATATTCTTCTTAGCAAAGTATCTCAGGAATGGAAGAAAAAGTATCCAATGCACTCAGCCCTACCATGAAACTAAATTATAGCTTTCACATGAAGGCTATAACCCAACTATAGCACAAAACTATGAGGAAAGGGCCAAGGAAGGAGAAGGGAGGAGGGAGGTTAGCGTGGAGGGAGGGTAATAGGTGGGGCCACACCTACAGTGCATCTTAGAATGGGTACAGACGAAACTTACTAAAGGCAGAATACAAATGTCTACATACAGTTAACTAAGAAAATGCCATAAAGGCTACGTTGAACAGTTTGATGAGAATATTTCAAATTATATATGAAACCAGCACATTGTACCCCTTGATTGCACTAATGTACACAGCTATGATTTAACAATAAAAAAAGTAAAAAAAAATTAACAGTAATTATACAAAAGTTAGCTGCCTCTAGCATGAGGGTAAATCAAAAGAAATATTTCTATCTTTCTTTTTTTTTTTTTTTTTTGAGACAGAGTCTCAAGCTGGGTAGAGTGTGCCTTGGCATCATAGCTCACAGTAACCTCCAAATCAGGCTCAAGCGATCCTCTTGCATCAGTTTTCTAATCTTTAGTAGAGACAGAGCCTCGCTTTTTGCTCAGGCTGGTCTCAAACTTGTGAGCTCAAGCAATCCACCCACCTCAGCCTCCCAGAATGCTAGGATTACAGGCGTGAGCCACCACACCCGGCCTTTATTTATTTATTTTGAAAAGAAGTATTTCTTTATAGGTGTCAGAAAGACGATAATAGAAGAGATGATATTTATTGTTCTAGTGTAGAATGTTAAGTACTCTAGTCAGTCAACCATACCATAACTAAAGAAAAGTAAGTATTAAAATTAGTTGGGGCCATAAATGATATTCTAGTGCTTTGAATAGTATTTCTATGGAGTATTTTGTTTTATTTTGTTAAAACAACCCCATCATATATAGTAATTATTTTTTTAAATAACTTAGTAAGTTTCAAGATCCTATACTTTTTTAAAAAAATCTGCAATCTGCCTGAATGTATCAAAGGAGCCAAGTAAAGATTTAAGGAGATAAAAGCAAGAACATTATTTCTTTGTTATAGGAATGGAACTGGAATTAATACCATGTGCATATCTTTAATATACTAAAACATATTTTCTACCACATTCTACATCTGATCAAATTTTTCCCATTAATGCACATTTAATAGTACTGTATTTCACATACTAATTAGTTTCTGGTTTGAAGATAAGGTATGCACAAGCTAAAAAGTAAACACAGATGCCACTAATTTTTAATTACAGTTAAAAGCAATGTGTCAAAACAAAAAGTTAAAAATAACCGTGATAAAACTCAGTGACTAAAACAATGTGATGCTTTTTAAAACTCCATTTGTTGATCATAATTATAAAAGAAGAGTTCTAGAAATGCTTGGATATATAATATGATGATTTTTTTCATGAGACAGCTTTGGAAATACAGATTCACATATAATCATCCATGGTAAATATTAAATTAAGAACTTAAAAATATTATTTATGGCTTGGTACCCGTGGTTAAGGCACCAGCCACATACACTGAGGCTGGCAGGTTTGAACCTGGTCCAGGCCAGCTAAAACAATAATGACAACTGCAACAAAAAAATAGCCAGGCATTGTGGTGGGCACCTGTAGTCCCAGCTACTTGGGAGGCTGAGCCAAGAGAATCACTGAAGCCCAAGAGTTTGAGGTTGCTGTGAGCTGTGATGCCACAGGACTCTACCAAGGGCAAAATAGCAAGATTCTGTCTCAAAAAAAAAATTATTTATTTCATAGAAAGAAGATTAGGGAAAATGGAATTTAATTTTTTGAGGACCCTTATGAGGCAGAACAGTGCTCCATATATTTCTTTTCCCAATCCTCTCCAACTGATCACTCACCCTCTCCCGCACGTGATCTAATTCTCCCTTCATGTGCTTCTCTCACTATTTGAGGGGGCAAAGAGAAAGAGATAGCAAAGAAGAGAAAGAGAACATCTCTACTCCATTATTAAGGACACAAAAGGTGTACTCCTCTTCAATCTCTGTACCAACTGGGCAAGTTAGCTTTTATTATTTCCTTTGACATGAGGAAACTGAGGTTCACAGAACTTAAATTCCTCAAGCTGCAAGTGAAAAAATCAGTACTGAGTTCACATCTACAACTAACTTCAACATTAAGAGTTATTTCCACTTCACAAGAATACCTCCCATCTTCAAACAACTTATTGTGTACTTAACTAGGTTCTCTTACTCTGTTCACATTATTTTCTCCATCTTTACCCCAAGTCCGTAGTGACTGACTCCATCAGAAGCTGGCACTATACGGGTCCTCGACAAAGCTCCAAAGGAAAAATCAAATGGGGTAAAACAATCATGTGGTGTAATCAGCGGAAAAACTCTGGTAACATGAATAACCAGATTAGATCAACCCCCGCTCCCCAAGGAAAGATATGGCAGATGTAACTGAAGATCCCATTCATAAACAGCTGGCCGAGATGTCAGAAATCGAATTCAGAATTTGGATTGCAAATAAGATTAATAGAATGGAGGAATATTTGGAATTAGAAGTTCGAGCAGTAATTCATAAGTCAGAATTAGAAATTCGGGGAGAAATTCAAAAGTGGTCTCAAGAATTTAATGAATTTAAAGACAAAACCACCAAAGATTTTGACGCACTGAAGCGAGAATTTGCAGCCCTCAAAGATCTGAAAAATACAGTAGAATCCCTCAGTAACAGAGTGGAGCAAGCAGAAGAAAGGATTTCTGACATTGAAAACAAAGCCTTTGAACGCTCCCAAACTCTCAAAGAAGAAGAGAAATGGAGAGCAAAAATGGATCATTCTCTCAGAGAGCTCTGGGATAATTTGAAGAAGGCTAGTATCCGCCTCACTGGAATCCCTGAAAGTGATGAAGTGGCCTCACAAGGCACAGAGGCCCTTCTCCATGAAATCATGAAAGAGAATTTTCCAGACATGCCAAGAGATTCTGAAATTCAGATAGCAGTTTCAGAACCCCAGCATGACTCAATCCTAATAAGACATATCATAATTAACTTCACTAAAGGCATATCATAATTAACTTCACTAAAGTTATATGAAAGAGAAAATTCTGAAAGCAGCCAGATGTAAGAAATCCATTACCTACAAAGGGAAGAATATTAGAATGACTGCAGATCTCTCTGCTGAAACTTTTCAAGCCAGAAGAGGGTGATTATCTCCTAAAGCAAAATAACTTTCAACCCCGGATCCTGTATCCAGCTAAACTGTGTTTCATTTATGATGGAGAAATTAAATACTTTAATGATATTCATATATTGAAGCAATTTGCCATAACCAAACCAGCTCTTCAGGATATTCTCAGACCTATCCTCCATAATGAACAGCCCAATCCTCTACCACAAAAGTAAACTCGCCTGAGCCTGAAAATGCTTTGCAGTGTAGGCTGTGACTTTCTTGGAAAACTTTCACTGTCACATAAAGAAGCCTGATGTACTCTACTGGAAGATGAGAAGCCATTTGGAAACAGAGGCCCAGCAAGGAGCCAATATCAACCACCAACAGACACATGACTGAGATCACCTAGAAACGGCCAGCCCCCAGCTGATCAACAAACTGTCCGAGAATACGCCAATGAGCCCAGACAACACTAGTGGAGTAAAAGGAATTCTCAATTGAGTTCAGCCCAGATTTCCAACCTACAGAACTGTGAGCAAATACAGAGTTATAGTTTTAAGGCACTAATTTCTGGTATTTTATTTTTTTTGCCCAGCAATAGATAACTGACCACTAAGTAAAAGAACCATGGTAAACTTTTGATAACAAATAAAAGAGAGGCACATAAAATCTGTCACCCCATCTCTTACTATTATTACATCTAATTTTCTTTTCTCCATCATTTCTTGCCTTGATATTTTTGCAACTTTTTAAAAAGCACCCTTATTGGGCTAAGATGATTGTATGCTAACTTGAGCAGCCATGGTCTACAAGAAAAGACTAAAATTCCCTTTCTGATGTCTTCAAAGACTTGGATTTCATTCATATCTATTTTGTTCTTTCCTTAGACCTGCAAAAAATAAACTGACTTTTTTCAAAAAAAGAGAGTCATTAACACTATTAAAAATCTAATTATGTTAGCAATATTCTATCATGTCATATTTGAGCAGTTAAGTATTGGTATTTGTTTTTCCTAATGGGATTCAAAAGTCTAATTAATAGGCTTTCTTTTGTGGTTAAGTAGAATGAATCTCTATGAGAAGTAAGCCATTTTTAATACCTGCAGGCAGTTTATTTTCTCATACATTACACTGCCAAGTCATCTGGCCATCTGTGGTATAAATAACTAGACAAGAAGTATAAGATTATCATAGGAAACTGAACAATGCCTTTCATTACGTGAGATGTTACAGCTACTATATTCTAAGAACTTGGATATAGAAAGTAGTTATACAGTAGATTATTATTTAAGGAAATTTGAGGAATCTGAAGATAGTACATTGAATGGACCTGACACCTTTTCTGTTTGAACTGGTGTTATTTTGGGGCTGCACATATCCAAATAACTGATAGCCAAAAGTTGTGTTTAACTCCAGTCTTCTTTTATTAACTTAAAGTCTTAGACAGAAACATTTGTCTGTTGACTTTGTCTCTTTATTCTTGCTACTGTACTCATATAGCTATGTTTTTATAGTTACATGTAACTAAATGTATACTATAGTACATTATGTAATATATATAGTATAGATATATAATAGATGTATTATAATAATGTGTTATAATGTTTTTATATATGTTAATTTTATACCCAGGAATAAAGAATATTTTTATAGGCAAAAAAAAAAAAGTAAACTCACTCAGAAACTTTTGATCAAACTCCAACTTCCACAGTGGCGAAAGGATTAAAAATGTCCACTGGACTTTTGAAAAACTCAATACCCAAAATTTTACCAGACTTATCAATATTCTCCATTAATGTGAATGCCTTAAACTGTCCTCTAAAGAGGCACAGGTTAGCTGACTGGATACAAAAACTCAGGCCAGATACTTGCTGCATACAAGAGTCGCATCTTACCTTAAAAGATAAATATAGACTCAGGGTGAAAGGATGGTCATCCGTATTTCAGGCAAATGGTAATCAGAAAAAAGCAGGTGTTGCAATTTTATTTCCAGATACAATAGGCTTTAAACCAACAAAAATAAGGAAGGATAAGAATGGTCACTTCATATTTGTTAAGGGTAATACTCAATAAAACCAGTGTATAGTGCCCCATGATCGCATTAATGTACACAGCTATGATTTAATAAAAAAAAAAAATTATATTCCCACCAACAGTATACCAGAGTTTCCTTTCTCTGCATCCTTGTCAGTATCCAGGATTTTTTGTCTTTTTGACAAAACCCATTTTAATTGGGGTGATATCTCATTGCGATTTCCCCGATGATTAGTGCAATGGCACATTTATTTTTAATTAAACCACAATGATTCATCGTGTGATCATTATTTACTTTTTCAGTGTTTTTGCAAGCCATGTGTTAGCAATTTATACATTTTTTCCCCCAGAGGAGAAACATCACACTTATCAAGCTCTAAATTTTGGGTTCTAACTTTCCCTTCTGGAAAGCCTGGGCACTGACCCAGCTGCTGCCTTCTAACACGTCTTCCAGTCTCCAGTTGTCATCTAGTCTTTTCACTGTTCCTGGATTTCTATTCCTTTTGAAGATTTTTTTTACTTCCATGGAGAAAATGAAAACATAATTGTTCTAATATCTATGAATACTGTACACCTTTCTCTTTTTTTTTTTCCTTTTGTAGTTTTCAGCAGGGGCTGGGTTTGAACCCGCCACCTCTGGCATATGGGGCTGGTGCCCTACTGCTTGGAGCCACAGGCGCCACCCACAACCTTTCTCAGGTATTATATTTGATACTTTGTTTTTGATGCTCCTGTTCCAAATATTACTTACATGGAGGGCTACATAAACTTCTTTGACTTCTATCATGATGTAATCACTATAGATTCTATTCGTTCTTCTGCCTCTATAAATTCCCTGGATTGGGACAAGTTCTACTGTCTCACTTCTGTATTCTACATCTAAAGTGAAAAATTACATAAACATACTAACTAGCACCATTACCATACCCTGTCCACTCCTTGGTTCAATCTTCTGAGGTCTGCTCATTCACCTCTACTTGGGTCACTCTTCCATTCCTCAGGATGATGGTTTCAAATCTTTCCCAGGCCACCTTCCTTGCCTGGTGTGTGTGCTGAAATGTAATAACCCTGGTAGGTTAACTTACCTAGTTAAGCTACGGAACTGAGATTTGAGCCCAGATTTGTCCTGATTTTCAAATCCAGAAGCTTTTCCTTTTGTTGTCTCTGTTTATCTCAACCTCACTTCTTCCTTCTTTCAAAACATGGTCTTACTACTCTGAAGAGGAACCTCGAAAAACATTCAACACGTTTGATCACTCCTTCCTCCTTAGAATATGTTCTTCTCTTTGCTTCTAGCATATCATAAATATTTAATTTTCCTCTTCAGTGGCTGCCTTTCCTCTGTCTCTTCCTTTTCTTCTGAGCCCTTATTTTAAAAGTGGTCCTGCCAAGACTCAAACCTCAGACCTCTTCTTTTCATTAGGTACATTCCTTCTGTTGGTGAATTCATGCAGACTAGAATACTAACTACAAGCTATAAACTTACAGGCTTCCAAATTTGTACCTCAAACCTAGGTTTCTTTTCTAAACTCAAGAAATGCCTATTTAACATAAAGATCTAATTGGTAATTTAAGCTCACGTATCTAACAGAAATACCAAATTTGACATGTCCAAAACATAATTCCTACATTTCCTTGAAAAGCGTGCTTCTCCCACCACCATCCCTATCATAGTGAATGACACCACCATCCTTTCAGTTGCTCAGGCCAAAAACCTTACAATGATCTTCAACTTCTTCTTTCTCTCATCCCTTACATTCATTCTGTCAGGCAATCCTGTTGGCTCCACAGCCAAATATACAGGATACCCAGGGTCTGCTTGTGTTTCATTATCTCCACCGGTACTACCCTAGTGCAAGCTACTATCACCAAGTACCTGGATTATCACAATCTACTCCTAATAATCTCTCTGCTTCCAACCCATAGTCTCTTATCAGCACTGTAGCCAACATGCTATTAGAATGAAAACCAGACCATGTCACTACAATGCCTAAATATTTCCAATGGCTTTCTCAGAATAAAAATCAATATCCTAATACCATCTAGAAATATCTAAACAATCCTACACTACTCTTGTCCCACACCAATCCTGCTGGACTCAGCTCTTCAAAGAGTATATGAAGTCTGCTCCTTCCTCACAGCCTTCTCAATAGCCATTTGTTCTACCAGCACCATTCTTCCCCCGCAGTATCTGAAAGGCTTGCTTCTTCACCTCTTTCACTTCAATGCTAGCTACAATTTCAAGTTTTCAATGAGACCTTTCATAACTATTCTATTTAAAACTGCAAAGTCTCTCAAATCACTACCACCATTACTCCGTATTTCCCTCCCTTGTTTCCTTTTCCTCCATAGTATGTACTAGTTTCTTACATGCTATATCACTTCTTAATTTATTATGTGTATTGGTGATTGTCTACTTCCTCATTACAATATAATTTCCCAAAGGAGAAGAGTTTGTCAGCTTTTTTTCATTCTTATGGTCCCCGTGCCTAGAGCAGCATCTAGCATAAACTTAGGGGTTCAATGTATACCTAGTAGAAGAATGAATGAACTGGGTGGTGCCTGTGGCTCAAAGGGGTAGAGCGCCGGCCCCATATGCCGGAAGCGGCGGGTTCAAACCCAGCCCCGGCCAAAAACTGCAAAAATAAAAAATAAAAAAAAAAAAGAAAGAATGAATGAACTAGTAATAAAGGATGAATGATAAACTTGGTACACACTGCTGAAGAATGAAGAAATCTTCATGAACTCGAAGAAATAACTCCAGAATGTCAACGAAATCATACCAATTATACAGTGACAGCCGATGAAGGTACAGATCAAACCACAATCTGCTTCCTACAATAAACCACAATCATGAATGCAATCTTTTTTTTTTTAAAAGAGTCTCACTTTGTCATCCTATATAGAGTACTGTGTCTGTCATAGCTCACAGCAACCTCAAACACTTGGGTTTAAGCAATCCTCTTGCCTCAGCCTACTGAGTAGCTAAGACTATAGATGTGCCACTATGGCCGTCTAGTTTTTCTACTTTGGGTAGAGACAGAGTCTCATTCTTGCTCAGGTTAGTCTCAAGCTCCTGAGCTCATGCAATCCACCCACTTCAGCCTCCCAGAGTGCTAGGATTACAGGTGTGAGCCACCACACTGGGCTACCTTTTGCTGATTTTAATCTGTACCTTTTCACTATAGTAAACCATAATAAGTTTATTATATATATTTATTATATATTATCTTTTCTGAGTCATTAATCAGAAAAACTCAAAGTGGTCTTTGACATTTCTGACGTGTTGACATCTGAAGTAGGATTAGTTAGAATAACCCTGACTCACTAAAACATAACCTTGTCTGGAGCATCCCTACTCACCTCAATGTTCTTTTTTCCTAGTTAATGCAAAGGCCCTGGGAGCTCGGCCACAACTGTGGGTGGAGGAGCAGGGATAATCCCTAAGCAAGAAATTGTGATTACAGTTTTAAACGATTATGCTGAGTTCCTAATGGGATGGATCGTGCTTTCATCCCTTCTGGGAAAACTGGGGTTGACAGTGAATGCAGTTGTATGGCTAATAGTAAAGAAGTTCACTGCACAGCTATACGATCAACCCTTTATCAGTGGGAATGGACTTGAGGGAGAGGTACTTGCTAGACGACTACTGCTGTGAGGCAATCTGGTTCAGCACATCCTTCCGAGGGTGAAGAAGTTTGCAAAATAACTAAGAAAATGCTACAAAAGCTATGTTAACTAATGTGATGAAAATGTGTCAAACAATCTATGAACCAAGTGTATGGTGCCCCACGATCATACTAATGTACACAGCTATGGTTTAATAAAAATAAAATATATATATATATATATATATATATATATATATATATAAAAAGAAGTTCATATTTTTGGTTATCTAACTGTATTCGTTTTTTGTAGCTGCTGTAAGAAAACAACAATAGAACTTGATGTCTTCAACCCACAAAAATTTCTTCTCTCCTAACTCTACAGACCAGAAACACAAAATCAAGACTGCCAGAGCATGCTCCCTTGGGAGGCTTTGTTGACGGATCCATTCCTGCCTTTTTTCTTGCTTCTTGTAACTGCTGGGACTTCTCTGCATTACTTGCCTTGGAGCTGCTTCAGTCTAATTTCTGCCTTAATCTCGGTATCACCTCCTTTGTGTGGGTTAAATCTCTTCCTGCCTTAACTCTGATAAGGACACTTGGCATTGGATTTAGGTCCTCCCCAGATTATCAAAAATTATCTCTTTATCTCCAGATTCCTATCTCAAGATTTTAACTAATAATCTACATAATTGTTTATCTTCACATACCATTTTCAAATAAGCCATTAACATTCCAAGGATTAGGATGTGGACATAGTATTTAGGGGGTCACCATTCAACCTACTACAGATTACTCCACCCAACATTCACCCCATTACAACATCCCCCAAACTCTCAACCCATTACAATATCAAAGTCTCAATTAGCTATTGCCTGCTCAAAAGTCCCAAATCTCAACAGCTAAATCACATGAATGAGACTCCAGATAAGATCTATCCTGGGGCAAAATTCCTCTATCTCTGTGAACCTCCTAAACTAGAAAATAAGTTATTTGCTTCCATAATAAAACAAGGGAACAGACATAAGAATAAACATCTGCCATTCAGAAAGGCAGAAATGAGAAGAAATAAAGCTGTCACCTATCCTGAGGGGCTTCTAAAGCCAGCAGGGGAAATTCTATTAGACTACGAGGTCTGAGACTCATCCTCTGCAGTGCACATTTGCATCCTCTAGGCCCATGATGGCTCCACAGGATTTTCAGACCCTGCTGGCTCTGTCAACTTCTGCCTTTCAACTACTGGTCTCTGCCCTCAGAGTCATTCCTCCTTTTTCTTTAAGAGTACACCATGCTTTCAGCTGACATCCACATCATCTCTCTTACACAAACAGGGTCTTTAACCATTTTCAGTCAGTTCTATAATTAAGTCTTCTGTATTTTATCTACTGATAGATTCTAAAAACAAAACACCAAGTTGGTGTTTGCAATAGCAAACATTATTCATGAGAAAACCGAATAGTACAGTTAGACCTGTACTGAAGTAAAGGTCACTCAACGTTAATGAACCTGGGCTCCTCAAAGGACAATGCTTCATGTGTATCAAATAGCCTCTTTCCTTATACAGGGATACTTAGGAGATTATGAGTCATTATGAGTTAGATACTAGCATCAAAACAAAAAAAGTCATACATTTTTTGGTTCCCAGTACATATAAAAAGTTGTATTTACATCACATTGTAGTCTATTAGGTGTGCAATAGCACTATGCATATATGTATGTGTGTGTGTGTGTGTATATATATATATATATCTTAATTTTAAAATATACTAAAATATTTATTTTAGCAAAAAAAAAATCTAAGGATCACCTGAGCCTTCAGCAAGTTGTAATCTTTTTGTTGTAGAGGATCTTGTCTTGATGTTGATGGCTGCTGGCTGATCATGGTGGTTGCAGAAGTTGGGGTGGCTGTAGCAATTTCTTAAAATAAGACAGTAACAAACTTTGCTGTATCAAGTGACTCTTCCTTTCATGAAAGACTTCTTTGTAGCATGCAATGCTGCTCGACAGCATTTTACCCACAGCAGAACTTCCTGTAAAATTGGAGTCAATCCTCTCAAACCCTGGACTGCTTCATCAACTATGTTATTTAACATTCTGCGTCTTTCGTCATTTCAATAATGTTCACAGACTCTTTACCAGGAGTAGATTTCGTCTCAAGAAACCTTTTTTGTGTGTGTTTGTTTTGCAACTCCTTATCCATTAATGTTTCATGATGTGACTGCAGCAATTCAATCTCATCTTCAGGCTCCACTTCCAATTTTAGTTCACTTGCTATTTCCACCACATCTGTAGTTACTTCCCCTCAAAATTATCCAAGAGGGCTGGAATCAGCTTCACCCCAACTCCTATTCATGTTGATATTCTGTCTCCCAGGAATCATATCTTAATGGCATCTGGAATAGTGATTCCTTTCCAGGAGTTTTTCAAATGACTGCCCAGATCCATCAGATGAGTCACTATCTAAGGCAGCTATAGACTTACCATATGTATTTCTTAAATAATAAGACTTGAAAGGAGAAACTACTCCTTGATCTACAGGGCTGCAGAATGGATACTAACAAGCATGAAACAACATCTCTCTCCTTGTGCACCTCTGACAGAGCTCTCAGGTGACCAGGTACATTGTAGTGAGCAGTCACATTTTTAAAGGAATTGGTTTCTTGAGCAGTAGGTCTCTGCAGTAGCCTTAAAATATTCAGTAAACGATACTGTGAACAGATGAGCTGTCATCTTGGCTTTATTCTTCCATTTCTGGAACATAGGCAGAGTAGAATTTGTATCATTCCTAACAGCCTTATATTTCCAGAATGGTAAATGAGCACTGGCTTCCAACTTAAAGTTACCAGCTGCATTAGCTACTACAAGAGAGTTGGCCTATCCTTTGAGGCTCCAAAGCTAGGCACTGACTTCTCTCTAGCTATGAAAACTCCTAGATGGCATCTTCTTCTGACATAAAACTGTTTCATCTACAAGCAAAATCTATTTAGTGTAGCCACCATCAAATATCTGAGTTTAATCTTTTGGATAACTTGCAGCGGCTTCTACGGCAGCCTTTGCTGTTTCACCTTGCACTTCTTGGTTTGCAGACAGGTGCTTTCTTTAAACCTTGTGAACCAACCTTTGTTGGCTTCCAACTATTCTGCAGCTTCCTCAAATCTCTCCGCCTTTACAGAACTGAAGAGAGTTAGAGCCTTGCTCTCAGTTAGGCTCTGGCATAAGGGAATGCTGTGGCTGATATGCTGTGGTTCTATTCAGACCACTTAAACCTTCTCCATTATCAGCAAAAAGGCTATTTCACTTTCTTATCTTTCACATGTTCAATGGAGTAGCATATTTCATTTCCTTCAAGAAATTCTCCTTTGCACTCAGAATCTGGCTAAGTTTGGCACAAACTTTTAGCTTCACTCAGTTTTGGGTATGCCTTCCTCAATGAGCTTAATCTTTCCCAGTTCGATTTAAAGTGAGACACAGGCCACCTTTCCTTTTGTGCGAACATTTAGAGGCCAAACTGTAGGGTTATTAATATTGTTGTATCTCAGTAAATAGAGAGGCCTGAGAGGAGAGGGAGCGAGTATGGGATGGCTGGTGAATCGATCAAAATGCACACAGCATTTATGACTGCATTCTCCTTCTCATACGGGAGCAATCAGTGGTGCTCCAAAACAACTGCAATAGCAACATCAAGATGACTATCAAAGATCACAGATCAATCAAGAAGAATGAGAAGGGCTAAAATATGGTGGGAAATATCAAAATTTGACATGAGACACAAACTGAGCATATGATGTTGGAAAACGGCACTGATGAATCTGCGCTATGCAGCACCACTACAGGCTGTCAATTTCTAAAAAAAGTCCTGTCTGCAAAGCACAGTGAAGTTTGCCTGTACTCCATTCATTGCTCATAATCATTCCATACTTCGCATTGCTTCCTAGATGGATGAGGTCTTTCTTAAAAATTTTTTTTTCTTTTTTGGTTGTTGCAGTTTGGCCGGGGCCAGGTTCAAGCCTGCCACCATTGGTGTATGGGGCCAGTGCCCTACTCACTGAGCCACAGGTACTGCCCTGTCTTCTTAAAATTCCTAAATGTTTTTTTTCCTCGCTCTTCTATTCTACTACTTGTCATCTTAAATGAGATAATCTAATATGACCTGTCCATTTACTTACTTATCTGTCAGCCTGGGATTTCTTTTCAGTGCACTGAGTTTTAGTTCTATCATTTTAGTTCTATTCGTGTGTCCTATCACTGACTCTTTCTTGAATTACTTTCTAAGTTTTGCTAAAAATAAGTGTCACACAGTTGGGTTGTCATTCCTCTCTCGGGAGGCAATCTGTTTCTTGCTGTCTGAAAGCTTTTAAGATGATCTGTTTTGCCTTAATGTTCAGGAATTTTCAGAAGATGTGGAGAAGAATGTGTAGGGGTCCGTTTTTAGTACTCAGTTGACCCTGGAGTCTGAAGGCCTTCTGGTCTAACAAATTTCACTTCTTTGATTAGTTCTTCTAATCCTTTTGTTAATCCTATAAATTCTTATAAAGGTTGGTTTCCTCTGAGCTTTCACGTCTTAAGTATCCTCTCAATCTTTTCCATCTCTTTATTTTTGGTTATTCACTCTAAGATATTCCCCAAAATTTATTTCTAATCTTTCTGTTAACTTTTGCTTTTAGTCCCTGCACATTCAATTTAAAATTCCTCTTTCATGTGCTCTGCTTTGTTCAGTTGATTTGTTTTGTACATGCAGCATCTTTATCTTTGTACATGGTTCTATAGCTGGAGATTCACTTAATTCCTGTTCTCTGTTTTCACAGGATCAACTCCTCTTTTGTTCCTTCTGGTATTTGTCTTTTATGCTCTTTAGAGTTTTCTCACTGTTTGGTGATCCTCGCTGGCCTGTTCACTATATATATATTTTTTTAAGAGTCTCACTCTGTCACTCTGCGTAGCGTGCCCCGGCATCATAATCGCTCACAGCAACCTCAAATTCCTGGGCTTAATGGATCTTCTTGCCTCAGCCTCCCAAGCACCTGCCACAACACCCAGTTAGTTTTTCTAATTTCAGTAGAGAAGGGATCTTACTCTTGCTTAGGCTGTCTCAAATTTGTGAGCTCAAGCGATCCACCCACCTCAGCCTCACAGAGTGCTAGGGTTACAGGTGTGAGCCACCTTGCTCAGTCTCCTGCTATGAGACTGTTCACATCCTTGAATGGTAAATGAAGTGAATTTGTTGAGCAAAGCTTTCCTTTCTTAGAAAACTAATCATAGATTCCCCTACATGGATTTAGAAAACATTTGTGAGTGCACTTCATTTTTTAAGAGCATGAGGTAGGGCAGTGAATGGTCCATTTGAGTACTCCACTCTGACTTCCAGTAAAAGAGGGTGCCAACTCCCACACCTGAGAGCCTCATCTTTCCAAAACAGACTACTCAGTAACAGCAGTAGGTATAAAGGCTGATGATATAAACACTACACTCAGTAACTCTGACTGGAGATATGAGTGGGATTGGACTGACGCAGCTGTTGTAACAGAAGTAAGTTAAACTTGCACCAAGCTTTATTATACACTTCTCCTCCTCAGCACAGGGTAAAAAGATATTGGAAATTGTGTGGGGATCTATCAGGTAGAAAAAAATCCCCACTTTGGCTACATCCCTTCCTTCTCCCTGTTCCGGACTGTGATACTCTATCTACTTATGTCACTAATATACCATTGCTTCCCACGTCCGTAACTTCATAAAATGTACTTACACTGTAAAATTTAGGAATTCAAACCAAGGATCTTTGGAAAAGTGATTGATTCCAAGGCTGGAGTAGGGGAAATACAAGAGGTGCATGGATAATTTTGTGGTGCCACAAAGTAGGGAGTTGCTAAAATAAAAATAAGGATATGTCAAAAGGGCACAGCAACAACCTGAATGCTCTCAAAGGCCAAAGCCAGAATAATTCTAGCACCACAATAAATGATAGTGTTGCATTACCACCTATAGAATAAAATAAATATCCATGACTTTGTGCCAACATAAATAACTAGATAGATAAATAGGCCAGGCACAGTGCCTCATTCCTATAATGCCAGCATTTGGGGGGGCTGAGGTGGGAGGACTGCTTGAAGCCAGCAGCTTAAGACCAGCCTGGGCAACATAAAGAGACCCCATGGCTAAAAAAGAAAAATCTTAAAAGTAGCTGGTCATAGTGTATGCCCCTAGTCCCACCTACTCAAGAGGCTGAGGCAGGAAGATTGCTTGAGCCCAGAAGGTCTAGGCTGCAGTGAGCTATGACAGAGCCACTGCACTCCAGCCTGGGCAACAAAGTGTGACACCTGTCTTTAAAACAAAGATAAAGTAAAAACTGAATAAATAAACATGGGAGAAAATAATACTCTCTGGCAAAGTAGGAAACACCAGAAATCCATCTCCCCACCTAGAGAACAATTGCATTGGAAGAATCTACCTGAGCTAACTATTCGGGAAATCTACAGAGTACTGAAGGCTTGCAACTTACAAGAGAGGGCTTGCACGGTTAGCTGTGGTTAATTTTGGTGAATTTCGGCTCTTATTTGGGTATTGGCTTCCCATTCGCCACACCCAGCCCACGGACAGACAGGCATGTGTGTTTGCAACTGGAGCAGCGTGAACACTGCTTGTGAGACTATAAGGCCAGAAGGTCCTTGCTTTACAGATAACGAAGAATCTGTGTTGTAATCACGCATACAGGGAAATTTAGAGAGTTACTGTATGTGCCCAAAGAAATGCACAGGCTCAAGAAAATAAAAAAACATAGTAAGACCTGATATTTATATGTCAGGAAGATACCAGCAAACCCTAGGGATGGGGACAGGGAGAGAAAGTGACCTCTAGAGCTACCACATCATAAGACTCAAACGGTCAGTTCTCAACAAAAAAAATCATAAAGTGAGGATGGGGGCAGAGGGGTGGGGGACATGGCAGCAGGCACGGCACGAGCACCTGGGACATGGAGTGCTGAAGCTGGGGGTTGATTTTCAGACCCCTCATCCTTGTGCAAGGAGAAGAAGAGAACGTTGAAATTATTCTCTGAGCTACTGACTAGGTGCACCTGGGTTAGGCTGTCTGTGAATATGAAGAGGTTGGGTGAATCCAAGAACATGGTGGTGAACGGCAGGAGAAATGGAGGTAAGGTGTCTAATGACCATCACCAGAATCAACCAAAATCACAGCACAAGGGGAAAGGACATCCCAAGGCTGGAAAAATGCCGTCAAGGGAAAGTCAAGCCGATGTAACAGTAATTCAGGATCTGAAGGACAAGGTCGTTACATGTACCATCTTCTGGAATGTCCTAGAAGAACTCTGTGAAAATGCTAACCGGTTTGGTTCCTGATCCCTACTTAGGTTTTCAAACACATGAAATGAATACTAGCACCTTTCCTTTGAGAAGCTCAAGGCATTTTTCAGAATCTGACAGCTTAACTCACAACAACCCCGTGAGATTTTGGCCTGTTGAAGGAAGGCAGGAAGAACTGAAGGAAGTGATTGAACTTTGTAAGAAAGATGAACCTCGGAGAAAGCCTTCACAGGTTGACTGCAGGTGAATGGGCGCGACACTGTTTTTTTCAATAAGAGCAAAATGCAGGAGAAATTATTCAAGGAACCTGTATTTACTTACTTGCTGTTTGCAGCTGACCATGGATTTGAATTATCGCCATGTAACTGACAGTTATCAGAACAAAACGGAGCCAAAATAGTTACAACAAAGGAGTGGAATCAAAATAACAAAATAGGATTATTGGGGGGTCGTATTGCTGAACTTTCAGAAACTGAACAGACATGCTACTTGGACACTGAAAAAACGGCTTCAGTGTCATGTACTCCACAAGGAAAACTGTGCTCGACTCTGGCTGGGTCCAGGACCACGACTGCAGACCTGGTTGTTCAGCTTGTGTCAACTGGTCGAGATACAGTATGTGTGAAGGTTCTTAGAGATATTGAACCTGGAAAAGAAATTTCTTGCCATTACGGAGATGAATTTTTTGAGAAATGGGAGGAAAAAATCAATAGAAACTGTCCCTGTGAAAGATCAGATGGGAAACTTACTAAATAAAGACATCAAAATAACCCATTTTAAAGGTGATCAAAGAAGACGCAGAAAAAAATCAGGAAAACAATGTACGAGCAAAATGGAGATGTTGCTAAGGAGATAGAAAATATTAAACGAATTCTACAGTTAAATGGTATAAAAACTTTTACACTCACTAAAAGTCTTCAAAAGGAGATTTGTGCAGGCAGAAGAAAGAATCAGCAAACGTGAAGATAAGACAATTGAAATCATAAACTCTGGGAAACAGGACAAAAAGGATCGCAGAAAAGTAAACAGAGCCTAGGGCTGGTGCAGGAAACTTTCAAATTGGTGAAATGTACATTTTGTGAACTTCAGAAGAAGAAAAGAGGAGAGTGATGATACAAGCAAATAATGGCTGAAACCTTCCCAGGTTTAATGAAAGACATGAATTTAAATATCTACGAAAGTCGATAAACTCTAAGCACAATAAACTGAAAGAGACTCATGTTAAGGGACATTAATAACATTGTTGAAGCCCATGACAATTAAAGAATCTTGTAAGCAGCAACAGAGAAGCAATTCATCACATGAAGGGATCAGATGTAATTTCAAATTAGAATCTTTGGCAGCCAGAAGGAAATAGGTTGATATATTCAAAGTGCTGAAACAAAAAACAGTCATCTAGGAATCCTATATGCAGCAAAACTGTGCTTCAAAAATAAGGAACACTATCAGATAAACAGAAGCTAAAGAAGTTCATTAACACTAAAACTGCCCTGAAAGAAATGCTAGAGTCCCTACAAGTTCATAATGTTATACTAGATAACATCTTGAAGCAATAGGAAGAGAAAGATCCCCCATAAAGGCATATACCCAAATAATTATATAAAAGGTAGTATTATGGTAAGTTTGGGTTATAATGCCACTTTTTGTTTTCTACATATTCTAAGAGATTATGCTTTAAAACAGTGTAACAGTCTTATGTTTTAGACACATAATACATAAAGATGTCATTTTAAGACACCAACTGAAAAGAGGTGAGGACAGAGCTGCAGAGAAGCAGAGTTTGTGTGTGCTGTTAAAGTCAAGGTGGTATAAACTCAAATTAGATATTACAACTTGAGAATATTTAATATAATCTTTCTGTTATCCACAAAGACAACAGCTATAGAAAATAACAAGAGAATTAAAATGTTTCACTCAAAAAACAACTAAACCCAAAAGACAACAGTAATGCAGATAATGAGGGACAAAAAATGCTATAAAACATAGAAAATGAATACCCAAATGGCATAAGCCCCTCCTTATCAGGAATTATTTTACATGTAAATGGATTAAATGCTTCAATTAAAGACAGAAATTGGAAGAATTAACACAATGCTACCTATAAGAGATTTGCTTAAGGTCCAAACACACAAAGGTTAAACATAAAAGGGAAAAAAAGATATCCCTTGCAAATACAGTGTCTCCCTTATCAACAGAGTTTATTTTTCAACACCCCCAATTAGATGCCTGAAGCCACAGATGGTACCAAACCCTATAGCAGCTATAGTTACCCCCTGGTATCTGTAGAGGATTGGTTTCAAGACCTCCTGTGGATACCAAAATCCACAGATGCCTGAACCCTTGTATAAAATGGAATCGTATTTGCCTATAACCTACACACATCCTCCAGGATAATTTGAATCACCTCCAGAATATTTATAAGACCTAATACAATGTAGATGCTACATAAATAGTTGTTATATTGGTTTTATTTGTATTAGTTTTATTATTGCATTATTTTTTAATATTTTCAATCCTTGGTTGGTTAAATCTGTGGATGAAGCGCCCAGTTATCAAGAGCTGACTGTATACACTATATATGTTTTCCTATACAGATACACTATAATGAAGTATGATTAGACACATTCATTATAAATAGATTTAATATGAGAATAACAGCAATAACTAACAATAAAATAGAACAAGAATAATACATTATAATAAAATTTCTGTGAAAATGGTATCTCTCTGTCAAAATATCTTATTTTACTTTATTCATCTATTTATGGACCATGGCTGACTGTAATTTAACTCAGAGAAAGCAAAAAAGCAGATGGAAGGAGAACAACTGGAGTAATACAAAGAAAGCTGAGGTAGCTATACTAATATCAGACAGAAAAAGATCTCAAGCTGGGTGCAGTGGCTCACGTCTGTAATCCTAGCACTCTGGGAGGCCGAGGCGGGTGGATGGCTTGAGCTCATGAGTTCGAGACCAGCCTGAGCAAGAGTGAGACCTCAGGTCTAAAAATAGCTGGGTGTTGTGGGCAGATGCCTATAGTCTTACCTACTCAGGTTTGAGGCAAGAAGATCACTTGAGCCCAAGAGTTTGAGGTTGCCATGAGCTATGACACCATGGCACTCTACCAAGGGCAACAACATGAGACTCTGTCTCCCCCCACCCAAATAAAAAATTTAAATGGAAAAAGACATTTAAATGCAAGAGACAAAGACATTACTGATAAAAAGACCCAACACAACAAGAAGATTCAATGACTAAATACATTTACATACCTACTAAAGGACCATCAAAATATATAAAGTAAAAATTGACAAAACTGAAGAAAGAAATAGACCATTCTATAATAAATGAAGATTTCAATAGCCTACACACTCTCAACAATAGATGGAATAACCAGACATAAGGAAACAGAAGATTCAAACAACACAATAAAGCAACAGATCTCACAGACACATACAAAATACTCTACCTAACAAACAGAATACACATTCTTCTCAAGTGTACATGACTTGAGGATACACTACATGTTGGATCACAAATTAAGGCTAAATACATTTAAAAATACAAATATAAATTATCTTCTCCAACTACAACAGGATGAAGCAGAAATAAATAATAAAAAGAAAACTAGAAAATTCACAAATTTGTGGACATTAAACAACAGACTCTCAACCAATGGTTCAAAGAAGAAATCACAAGGTAAATTAGAAAATAACTTAGAGTTGAATAAAAAGCAAAATACAAACCTACCAAAACTTACAAGATGCAGAAAAAGCAGTTATACAAAGGGGGAATTTTAAAGGTATAAATGTTTATGTTAAAAAATAAGAAAGATTGGCGGCGCCTGTGGCTCAAAGGGGTAGAGCATCGGTCCCATATGCCGAAGGTGGCGGGTTCAAACCCAGCCCCGGCCAAAAAAATAAAAAATAAAAAAATAAGAAAGATCCCTTTGAGGCTGAGACAGGTGAAATGCTTCAGCTCACAAGTCTGAAACTAGCCTGAGCAAGAGTGAGACCCCCATCTCTACTTAAAATAGAAAAACTAGCCAAGCATTGTGGCAGGCACCTGTGGACCCAGGTACTTGGGAGGCTGAGGCAGAAGGATCCCTTGAGCCCGAGAGTTTGAGGTTGCTGTGAGCTGTGATGCCATAGCACTCTATTCAGGGTGACAGAGTAAGACTCTGTCTCTAAATAAATAAATAAATAAGATCTCAACACAATCACCTAACTTTATACTTTAAGGAACTTGGGAAAAACTAAACCCAAAACAAAAAAAAGGAAGGAAAAAGTAAAGATTAAATCAAAGATTTAAAGAATGGAGAAAACAGAAAATCAACAGAAGCTGGTTCTTTGAAAAGATTAACAAACTGACAGTTTTACCTGCATTGATTAAGAATAAATGTATTCAGAATGAAAGAAACATAAAATCACCATTAGAACAATAGTAATAATTACTGTAAACAAAATCCACCAATGGATGTTGAAATTAGATGAAAGTTTAAGAAGAAACAGGATATCATTTGGTCTAAGATTATTTCCTCTGAGATATTTATCAATTACAAAGGGAAAAATAGTGCCTTTATTACAATGGAGAAACTCATTGACACCACTTCAATCCAGTAATCAGTTAATGTCACCAATAAAAAGATCAATGAACATCATTTACTCCCTAATTACCAGGATCCAAAAACCCCGGGTCTTGTCAAATTCCCAAACTTCACGGTGTTAAGCATTTTGCTATAAAATAACATATATTTTTTTTAATTTAAGGTTTTTTCTTTCATTGTCAAAGTCCTTCTCAAGTCCTAAGCATATTATCTTTCAAAAAATTGACAAACGATATGCCGAGAAAAAGCAGCAAGGAACTACATCAATAAGTTTTCAATCATTTGTGAAATATACCAAATTCTGTATAATAATTAGTGAGATAAAAAGTGTCCAATAAAAATCTTCTAAAGTCTGATAAATAGAAATTAAATAATGAGGTCCAAGTGAGACTAGAATATAAAAGGAAAAACAGGATATAACTGGTATATTCACTGATGCTTCATACACAATGGATGGTAATAATAATATCGGCAAATATTTATAATAAGAATAATTTCCATTTAATACTATGTCAATTTTAATGTAATTTTATTCAATATGTAATTTATTAAATTTATTTAATAATGATGTCAAATATTATATTTATTCATTTAACCCTGTGAGGTGGATATTATTATTAGACCCATTCTACAGATGAGAAAATAAAGACATAAAGAGTTGAATAATTTATTTAGATTTTTTTTTTAATATCAAAGCATCATGAGGGTACAAATGTTTTTGACAACATGGATAGCTTTTGTAATGCTTGAGTTAGGGTTATAAGAGTTACACAGATAGTGTTCACTGTATCCGTTAGGTAGGTTTTCACCCATCTCCTCCTCTCTCTCTTTCCCTCTTCTTGGTTTCCATTGAGCTTTTTTCACCTCTATGCATGTGTGCTTATTGGTTAGTTTTGAAAAGCTTCTGTTCATGTCATTTGCCCACTTGTTAATGGAGTTATTTGATTTTTCCTTGTTAATATGATTGAGTTTTTTGCAGATTCTGGTTATTAGCCCTTTATTAGATATATAGCTTGTCAGTATTTTCTCCCATTCTGTAGGTTTTGTGCTCTTTTCATTGTGTCCTTTGCTGTGCAGAAGCTTTTTAATCAAGTCCCGTTTGTTTATTTTTGTTGTTGCTGGGACTGCTATTGGGATCTTCTTCATAAATTCTTTGCCTAGGCCAATATCTAGAAGAGTTTTTCCAACACTTTATTCTAGAATTCTATGGTTTTGTGCCTTACGTTTAAGTCTTTTATCCATCTTGAACTAATTTTTGTATATGGCAAGAGATAGGATCATGTTTCATCATTCTTCTCGTGTGCCTTTCCAATTTTCCCAGCACCATTTATTGAATAGGGATTCTTTTTCCCAATGTATACTGTTACCTGCTTTGTCAAAGATCAGTTGACGGTAAGTGGGTGGTTTTATATCTGGGTGGGTCTTTAGGTCTGTTCCACTGACCCATGTCTCTATGATATTTTGTGCCAATACCATGCTGATTGGGTTACTACATATCCTTGTAATAGTTTGAAGTCTGGTAATGTGATGACTCCAGATTTGTTCTTTTGTTTAAGATTGCTTTGGCTATTCAGGCTCTTTTCTGGTTCAGAATAATTCTTCTAGAACTGTGAAACGTGATGGAAACATGATGTTGGTACTTTGATGGGGATTGCATTCAATTTCTCGATTCGACTGATCTGTGAGCATGTTTTTCTATTTGTTTGTACCATTGATTTCTTTCCTCAACATTTTGTAGTTCTTTTTGTAAAGATTGTTCATTTCCTTGGTTAAGTATATTCCTAGGTATTTCATTTTTTTTTTGTAGCTTTTGTGAATGGTATTAAGTCTTTGATTTGACTCTCAGCTTGATAGGTATTGGTGTATAGTAATCCTACTGATTTAGGTACATGAGTTTTTTAACGGGAGACGTTGCTGAATTTTTTTTTATCAATTCCAGGAGTCATCGGTGGAATCTCTGGAGTTTTCTAAATATAACATGATGTTGTCAGCAAAAAGCAGGACCAGAGCCAACTATACTATACTACTTCCCTGAAAATATCAGTTTAGTTAATAAGTGCCAGCTAAATACTTCATATATCCTATTCTTCAAAATATTCCTGTAAAATTTATTCTATCAATTCTACAAATGAAAAAACTCAGGCTGTGATGGGCTGTCCAACACACTGCAAGATAGTCAGCATGTTCACCTTCTACATGGTAACTCTCAACAGTGTCCCTCCCCAAGTCATTGTGATAAGCAGATATCAACCCCAAAGATTTCCAAATGCTTCCAAGGGAGCAGTACTCCCGAAATTCCAGTTGCAAAAAGTTATTCGGAGGGCTGTGGACTTAGGCTTGTACACATCTGACTCTCAATCAGAGGCACTGACTTGTGAAAGAGCTGAGATTAAAACAAATGCACAAAGATAGAGGAACATAATTTTACAAAGTATATGGACCAATGCACTTCAGATGAGGAAACTACAGTAGCAAATAGCTCAAAGTTAAAGTAGTCTATACAATATAATAATATTATATGTAATTTGCTGAATTAAGTAAGACATAAAGCATAGACCAAGTACAAAGTATATCAAATTTGTCTACTGAGGGACTTGAGATTCAGTTTGGAACTCTGAGTGACAACTGGCATCATTAATATGATAATAATTTGTAAACATCTAAACTGAATAAAGGTATGTGGGTAGGCATTAAGAACTCCAGAAAGAATTTCAAGCTCTATCATTTCTTTCAGTTGTACCATTCCAGCATTTTCAGATCTGTTAGAATGCTTTTCCATCCAATGTTACATAGTATTTACAATTTAAGAGTACAAAATCCTCTAAACTATTCTCATCCATTCTTTATTTTAATAAGAAATTCAGAACACTAGGAGAAAATATTAAAAAGCAACTTTAGGGTTACCACTGATAGAGGTTACAAATATGAAGTATAAACATTACCCCAAACCCACAAATACACAATAAATACCTCTACTTCCTCAAGAGCTATTATAAATGTCTGAAAACTGTCAACATTATAAGTAAATATTAATACACAAATCACTGTAACAGTCTATAACATTTTGGTTGTTTAATGACTGAAAGTTACATGTAAATGCATACACACCTGCGCACAGCAAATAAGATCTGTAATCAATTCTAGTAATCAAGTTACCTTTGCAATAATGACTTCTTTCTTTAGAATCTTCATAGCATAGTATTTTCCGCTTGCCTTCTCTCGAACCAAAATAACTTTTCCAAAAGTGCCTTTACCTAGTAGTTTCAAATAGTCAAAATCATTCATTGTCTGAAAAATATAAATCAAAACATATATTATGATTTCAGAGAATTTCTTTGATAGCATATATGCATGTTCTCAATATTCATTAAAAGACAAATCTTACAAATTTCTAAGCATCTTAAATGAAGGAGAGTTAAGACTGGTGTGGCTGTCTAATCAGTGATCACAGACACTGAGAATAATTTAATCAGTTGTCAGATACTGGAGAAAATTATTTTGAACCTAGAAGTCCTCAGCCAATCAAGTTATCAGTCATTGAAATGGCAAAGGGGGAAAAACCATTTTCCCTTGTTCTCAAGGACTCAAGTTTTCAAGGATTTAGTAGTGTTGCTACCCCTAAATCATCAAAAATAACCCACACATTTCCAAATATGCCTAAGGGCACAGTACTTTGGAAATGAGACTGTACTGTAGCAAAATGATGATGGAATCCAAGAAAGAGAAGTATGTAGTTATAAGAAATGTTGAGAACAACCCTGCAGAATTTGGTGAAAAGAAATCTAAGAAAAACAGCAGTTGTAACTTCTTAACAGAAAACCAGGGAACTCTAAAAAGAATGTTTGTAATCAATCGGCCTGTTTTCAGTTTCATTTCTCCTTCCTATCGTTAAGACAGGTGATTCCCAGGATTTGCCAGCTAGACCTGCCAATTTTTTATAATCCCCTCTGCATGCACTTTTCCTGCTCTGCTTTAACTATCAACATTGTTCCACAAACTTTCAAAATTTTGAAATCACTTGTCTACCAATGCCTTTACCCCACTCAGCTTTTCATTTTTGCGAACTTGTCTCCTTATGAAATTCCTTCACTATCATTTTTAATGGGTTTTTAGATAAAAAGGATATAATTATATATAAATTTAAACTTAGTTTAACAATTTATGAATAACAATTTAAGTATGTGGGGTTTGTTCTACAATCAGAAGTAATTAAAGGTATTAGTGCCTTTTATGATTTTTTTTCCTATTTACCATTCATTTGAAATAAATGTGAGAAATGTCTCAAATCAACTTCAGCTTCTACCTTAAGAAGCTGGAGGGAAAAAAATGAAAATAAAACAACAAATTAAACCCAAACGAATTAGATGAAAAAAAAAATGACAAAGATCAAAGCAAAAAATCAATTAAAATTTTAAAAACAATGAAAAAGAGTGGAGAAAAATCAATTAAGCCATAACTGGTTCTTTGAAAAAAATCAATTAAAATTGATAAACTTATAGCTAGATTGGTCAGGAAAATAGAAGACACACATTCCCAGAAGTGACATCACTGTAGATTCTATAGATACTAAAAGCAACACAAGAGAATAATATAAATAGCTGTCTGCCAATAAAATAATCAAGACTTGAGATGTAATCAACAAATTTTTTGGAAGTTGCAAACTATGAAAATGTACTGTAAAAGAAACATGTAACTTGAATACCCTGTATTTATTTAAAAAATTGAGCTTGTGGCCAAACATTTTTGGCCCAGGTGATTTAACTGGTGAATTCTACATTTAAAGAAGAAATGATACTAATGTTATACAAATTCTACCCGGAAAAAAATATACTTCCCAGTCACAGGCCAACATCCACACTGCTGGTGAGATTGCAAACCAATACAGCCTTTTTGGAGAGAAGTTTGACAAATCCTTCAGATCTAAAAGTAGACCTTCCATTTGACCCTGCAATCCCATTGCTAGGTATCTACTCAGAAGAAAAAAATCATTTTACCACAAAGACATTTGCACTGGATTGTTTACTGCAGTTCAATTCATAATTGCCAAGTTGTGGAAGCAAAATAAGTGCCCATCAGCCCATGACTGAATCAACAAACTGTGGTATATGTATACCATGGAATATTTAGCCATTAAAAAAGATGGAGACTTTACATCTTTTACATTTACCTGGATAGAGTTGAAATACATTCTTCTTAGTAAAGTATCTCAAGAATGAAAAAATAAATATCCAATGTACTCCATACTAATATGAAATCAATATATAAATAATTACATGTTCATAAGAACAATAAAACACTAATATAGTTCAGTTTGGGGGTAGAGAGAAGTGGGAGGGAGAGGAGGGGGGACCTATGACATTAGGAGGGAGGGCATGAGACAGGACCTCACCTAATGTGAGGGTGTATAAAACGCCTCTCTGGGTGGCTCTTCTACAAATGGAAAGTTACCCTGGAAGAACAATGTAACCTAAATATTGTACCCGCATATTTATTTGGATAAAGTTAAAAAAAGAAAAGGGGCCGGCATCATCTGATACAGAAACCAGAAGAACACATTGCAAGAAAACTAGAGACCAGTATTCCTTACGTACATATGTAAAAATTCTAAAAGTCTTAGAAATGAATTCCTACGTTTATTTTCAGCATCATCTGCTGCCTATAATTTTGATGATTTTCTCTAAACTTTTAAGTTACAATGTTTTAACCATTCAATAATGTCTCTAATTCAAAAGAAAAGTAACAAAGAGACAACAGGGAAAATAACAAAACACCTTTATTAATTCAATTAAAAATCAAACATGGACTTTAAACGTCCAAAATACAGTTAAAAAAAAAAATAGTGTGAGTTGGGCTAGGCACCCGTACTCAGTGGTTAGAACACCAGCCCCATGCACCAGGGATGGTAGATTTGAACCTATCCAAGGCCTGCTTAACAAAAACAAACAAAAAAAAAACTAGTGTTAGCTGAACAAATAACAGGTAATATAGGTAGACTGAATTTCACTAACAGAGTTAAAAAAAGATATTGCAAGATATTATATAACACAAAGCTTTTGTGCTAGGTAGTTTCCCAAGATGATACCACGATTTCCTGCCCTGAATGCATACTCCACTCTTCCCATCAAGAGGTGGACTCAACTTTCTTTCCACCTGAGCTAGCCGTATATCATGCTATGAACAAAATATTACCAAATTGATCCTATGCCAGATCTAGACATAGTCTTTAAGCTTGGCAGTTTATACTTTTTCCCTCTTGGAGAACTAGAAAGCCAGCTCTCATGCTGGTAGGAAATCCAGATTATCGCTGGAGAAAGAGGCCATGTAGAGAGGCCCTAGAAGATGAGTGCACATAGAGAGAAAGACCCTGTGGGAAAGAACCAAAGCACCACACCTCACAGCCAGCACCAAGATCCTGGATGAGTGAGAGAAATTTCTTGGATTTTCTACCCAGCTCAGGTACCAACTGAAGGCGGCTGCTTGATATCTATCCAAGCAAGATCATCAGAACGGTCCAAACTACAAAGTCACATTAAATTTGGGATAGTTTGCTCCATGGCAATTAATAACTGAGAGACACTACTCTTATACCCAGGCCGGAATGTCATTTTACTGCTCAAAGCTTCATCTGAGCAGTATCTACCTCAATTTTCATCTAAAAGCATAGAAAATGGTATTTGCTGTGTACCCTGTCACTAAATTTCACAGAAAATAAAACTGAATTTTTGGGGGATAAAAATTAGAAAATAGTTTATAAATTGCTTATGATATTTACATACAAAAAGCAATACGTAATTATAAAATATTACTATATTCCTTAAGAGCTGTAATTCTTAGGGACAATGAGGTTTTTAAAAAAGTATGACAGCCTTAACTCTCAATTTCACAGCTCCTGTCAGTTTGACTGTCAACCTTAAAAAAAAAAAATAACCAGGAATTTGCATGGAAATTAATTTACTTAAAAAGCATTCTATGTGATAAAATCAGAAACAGATTTAATAGCTATTTTGACAAAACTTCAGAAAATTAAAACCGTATCTTTGATACCAAATGCTCATGTTCAGAGTGGTATACAAAGTTAATTATCTAGTCTTCATGAATGAAATGTAAACTATCACAAAATGTTTTCTTTTGGATGATGTTAAGGGAAATGATACAGTAAGGGGACACAAAAACTCTCCAGAAAAATTAATCTTCCAAAACCCAATCCCAGGAATTCATCAGGGAAACATTATATATAGTTACATTCTTTCCTTTACATGTTAATGTGGCTGTTGTAGGTTAAGAGATGCATGTATATATACATAACACACACTAATAATATAAGAAAAGACATTGCCTAGCCCACAAATTAGATTTTAAAATGAATATAATTGGTGAGGAATACAAAGAACTTCTCAAAAAAGAATACAGAAGTTAGCCGGGCGTGTGGTGGGCGCCTGTAGTCCCAGCTACTTGGGAGATTGAGGTAAGAGAATTGCTTACGCCCAAGAGTTTGAGGTTGCTGTGAGCTGTGACGCCACTAGAACTCTACTGAGGGCAATATAATAAAACTCTGTCTCAAAAAAAAAAAAAAAAAAAATATATATATATATATATATCCAGGGCAGCAACTATGGCTCAAAAGAGTAGGGCACTGGCCCCATATACTGGAGGTGGCAGGTTCAATCCTGGCCCTGGCCAAAAATGGCAAAAAATTAAAAAAATAAAATAAAAATTCAAGCTTCTAAAATTCTTTTCGTAACAGATACATATATCTGTTCTTGATATATATATAGTTCTAGAATCATTTGTCTTACAAAAGTAACAGTAATATTGTACCACTTTTAACAAAGTCCTTAGAACCATTATGAAGTAGTGGTATAAATGTTTTTTTCTGCACTAATTTCTGCAACACCCTATAACTATTTTAAATTATTTCAGTGATGACTCTAGGCTCTCAAATATATGATCTTTTAATTGTACACTGTACAACTTATTTCTTACTGCACTTATTTCTTTTCTTTAGCTGATGTATGTTGAGCCTCTGTAATCTCTACAGTTGTTATCCTCATAACCAAGTTATATTAGAAACATAATTATGCAGGTATTCTCTCTTAATATTATACTCTGTTTCTCAAGAGTATGACAAACTGTAGTACTTATATGATGTTTAGATATTAATTTAATTTTAGAATAAAGCACTCTTGGAAAAATCGGTAGGATTTTAATATAAAATGGTGCTAGAAAGTGAAGATTTTGGAGCCCCATGGCCTGAGCTTAAGTCCTAGCTCCTGTCATGTGTATAATTGTGGGTAAAATTTCATAATCCTTCCATCCTTTAGTCCCCTAATCTTCAAAAGGGGGATAATAGTTGTACTTAACTGATGGTATGAGGTTCAATGTGAGAGAATGTATGTCAAGTACATACATTAATGCTCGACAGATAATGGCTATTGATGTTAGCTAATGTCTGACTTTGTCCACATAAAGGTAATTAAACATAAAAATCACACTAAATTCTCTTAGAATTCTTTACCAAAACTAAATGTCCAAAATGAAAAACCGATAGAAGTATTTTTAATTTATTTGGGGTTCAATGTCTTAAATGTCTTCTTCTTGACTGCATTTCATTTTAAATGAAGTAATATACACAAACGAAAAAGGAGCTTTTTAATCTCTGAGTGAGTGTAAAGCTATATTGTTTCTCTTGCAATGAGTGAGGAAGAAGGCAGGTTAAACTGTCAAAAAAAAAAAAAAAAAAGGAGGGATTCAGTTTAACCAACAAACGGAGAACAACTCAATGAAGACAGAAAGGGTTTTCAGACATTTGACACAAATCAAACAGACCATTATCAGAACACCAACTTCACATAAGGAAAGGATAATTTACTCTAAGCTGTGTCTGTGTAAACTTCACCAAGTTCACATGTTTAATATGTGGAAAAGGGAAGATCTGAACACAGGCAGCCTCATTCCAAAGAGTTCTTGAGTACTGTGCTCACCAAGTTTCATAATACTCTGGAAAGTGGTGTTTTCCTACTGGAAAGTTAACTTACAATCTATTATACCAAATGTATTCTGAAACAATAAATAGCAAGTTCATCTCTTTTCAACAACATTATCTTTAGATTAATCTTAAAATATCACTTTTTACATAAAGAAGATGCTTTTCAATTTCCTATAGCAGTGGAAAACATAATGTATACTTCCCACAAAAAACAGAAATTAGTACTTATTATTCCAGAGCAGCACTGAGAATGTTTGAATGTTTCCTTCAATGGCTGAGGAGCAGCCATTAAAATAAAAGCCATTATTGCCAAGATTGTTCACTTTCTTACTGACTTTAGTGAGCTGAGGGCACCAACCAGGAAGAATGGCAGAGCCATTTCCGCTGCTGCTTTCTGAAGAACACAGAATACCCAATGGAAACTGACAAAATCAGGGGGGAAAAGCATTTTATTTCCAACTTCCTAAAATAGTATTAAAATAAGAGAAAATTTCAAATTATTAAATAATATGATGACACATCAGTCACAACTCCCTCACGAGCCCTTTTAGCATTCAGTGCTCCAGCGCTGAGCCACTGAAATGAAGTGACATTAACTATTTGGTTTTAAACTACGACAGGTATTTCAAACTCTCATGGATAAAAACCACCAATATATTTACATATCATCAGAAAAATTGGCTGATGTCTTTCTCTGAATGGCAGTTTTTAGTGAACTTCTCCCAGACAAATAAATGCTGTGCTAAGCAGGGGGATAGGTGTTATTTTCTACCTTTCTTTTATGCTGGGTTGTGGACGCATCCATCTCTTCCTCCCCTACATTGTCAATCTGTGAGGTTGGACTACAATTCATTCTCTCCTCTTCTTGTCTCTGCAGTCTGTCTGCTACAGCCTGGATAGCTTCTGTCCACTCTTCCCTATAAAAATGAGTAAGATTTCCATTAATGAAGATGGCAAATGATTCGAATAGTTTCTTTTGCAAAGTATGAATCAACACAAATATAGTCTATTCCGTAAACACACACACACATTCTCATTCTCTCCCCCCTACCTCCAACATGTCAATGTAAAAATAATCCTAAAAGCATTTCATTGCAGGCCTTTAGGTAGTATTTATTTGGAGATAGGTTAAAGGGGGGAAAAAAGTGGGAAAAATTATTGAAAACTCCAGTTAAAATCATGTGAATATACAGTTAAATTTTTTATCTGTACGTATTCTACCTATTAAGTAAACTGACTCCCAAAGGTATGCTGTAGTTTTTTATAAATGTTTTGTTTATCCCCTAAAAGTCCATTATTGACATTTTCAGGATTTTTATGCAGTCTGACAGAAATTTCAAGAAAAGGTTTTCCAAGACAAAACTTTTGTTTCCAATATTGAAAGTTTCTTAAAAAAAAAGAAAAAGAAAAAGAAAAATAGGCATAGCATCACCTGTATCAAGCTTTTATTTTTTGAAATGTGTGCTATCAGATCAAGGACAAATTTTTTCATATAGATTTTAAAATCAGCTAATCTAGTTCTTCAAGTCTGTTAGCATTTTAACTGGAATTGTATTAAATCTATAGCTCAATTTTGAGGGAACTGCCATCTTAATAAATTAAGTCTTCTTTTTTTTTTTTTTTTTTTTTTTGTTGAGACAGGGTCCCACCCTATGCCCCTGAGCAGAGTGCAGTAGGCATGGTAGCTCACCACAGCCTCAGACTCAGGCTGCGGGCACCCCGCTGTCTCAGCCTCCGGAAGCCGCTGGGATTACAGGCGCTCACAGCGGCGCCCGGCTGGGTTTTTCCATTTTTTTCACGAGTCAGGGTCTCACTGTCGCTCAGGCGAGTCACCAACTCCTGAGCTCAAGCCATTCTCCCTCCCTAGCCTCCCACAGTGCTGGGATTACAGGCGTGAGCCACGGCGCCCGGTTATAAATTAAGTCTTCTAATCAATGGTATGCCTTTCCATTTATTTAGTTCTTTTAATTTCACAAGGTGATGTCTGTAATTTTCTGTGCAAAATTCTTACATCAAATTACATAATCAATTTATATAGAATATATATAGAATAGTCAGTAATAGAATATATATATGATGGTCCCATAAGATTTTAGTATCATATTTACTATACTTTTTCTATACTTAGATAGACAAATACACCCTTGTGTTATAATCACCTACAGTATTCAACACAGTAATATGTTATACAGGTTGGTACTCTAGAAATAACAGGCCATACCATATAGCCTAGATGTGTAGTAAGCTATAACACCTATGTTTGTCTAAGCACCACAATAAAACCACCTAATGATGCATTTCTCAGAATGCATCCCTGTCATTATATTACATGACTATATTCATTTATGCCATTATGGAGAACTTACGACTTTCTAATTTTTTTACTAATATTTAGAAATACAGTTAATTTTTGTATAGTAACTTTGTATACTAAATTCATTTATTAGTTTGAAACACTTTTTATTTTTCTGGACTTTCTATTCATAGAGTAGAAAGTACAGAGTAGCATCCTTGCTTTGTTTCAAAGTTAGGAAGGAAGCAGCAACCCTGTGAGTAAGAGTATAGGATTTTGGGCGGTGCCTGTGGCTCAAGGAGTAGGGCACTGGTCCCATATGCCGGAGGTGGCAGGTTCAAACCCAGCCCCAGCCAAAAACCACAATAAAAAAAAAAGAGTGTAGGATTTTTTTTTTTTTTTTTTTTTGTAGAGACAGAGTCTCACTTTATGGCCCTTGGTAGAGTGCCATGGCCTCACACAGCTCACAGCAACCTCCAACTCCTGGGCTTAAGCGATTCTCTTGTCTCAGCCTCCCAAGTAGCTGGGACTACAGGCGCCTGCCACAACGCCCGGCTATTTTTTGGTTGCAGTTTGGCGGGGGCCGGGTTTGAACCCGCCACCCTCGGTATATGGGGCCGGCGCCTTACCGACTGAGCCACAGGCGCCACCCAAGAGTGTAGGATTTTATACACAACCTTAACCGAGTAAGTTCTCTTCTATTTCTAGCCAGATAGATACATCTTTTTGTTATGAAATGTTGTTGAATTCTGTCAAATGCTTTTTCTATAGCTGATGAAATGATCGTAAACATTTTATCCTTTATCTTATTAACATTAATTCAATGACTGATTTTCAGATGTTAATGCAACTTGAAATTCCTGGGATAAGCTCCATTTGGTTATGATGTATTCTCTTTTACATATTATGGAATTTGATTTGTCAATATTTTGGGCTACATTGTCTTTCTTATCTTATGATAATTCTGTCTGTTATTTTGGAATGAGGGTGACAGTGGCCTTACAAAGAGAGTCAAGAAGCGTTGCCTCCCCACTACTTTCTGAAATTGTTTGTAAAGGACTGGTCAAACTTCAGGCTATTCCAGTTTTCTAATGTTTTCTTGGTCAGTATTGGTAATTTGTATCTTCCCTTGTTTTCTTTTCGCCTCAAACAATGTCTGATTGTTTACAAGCTACCCAGTTTATGTTACTTTGTTAAAGGGACTTAGACAATCCATTTACAAGTGGCTCAGTCGGTGAGGTGCCGGCCCCATATACCGAGGGTGGCAGGTTCAAACCCAGCCCCGGCCAAACTGCAACAAAAAAATAGCCGGGCGTTGTGGCGGGTGCCTGTAGTCCCAGCTACTCGGGAGGCTGAGGCAGGAGAATTGCCTAAGCCCAGGAGTTGGAGGTTTCTGTGAGCTGTGTGACGCCACAGAACTCTACCGAGGGCGATAAAGTGAAACTCTGTCTCTACAAAAAAAAAAAAAAAAAATAGGAATAAATTTAACAAAGGAGGTGAAAGACTTGTACACTGAAAAAGACAAAAAATTGCTGTAAGAAATTAAAGAAGGCACAAATAAGATACCCATGTTCATGAAGAACTTAACATTGTTAAGATGTCAAAACTACTCAAAGTAATCTACAGATTCAATGCCATCACTATTAAAATCCAAATTGCATTTTTGCAGAGGTAGAAAAAGCCTAAAATTTATATGAAACTATAAAGAACCCCAAATGGCTAAAACAATCTTGAGAAAGACCAAGGCGGAGGGTTTCATACTTCCTGACTTCAAAACACATTCCAAAGCTATAGTAATTGAATCAGCCTGGTATTGGCATAAAGACAGCCATACAGACCAATGGGACACAACAGAAAGCTCAGACATAAAACCATGCATAAGCTAAGCATGGTGGCTCACGCCTGTAATCCTAGCACTCTGGGAGGCTGAGTCGGTGGATTGCCTGAGCTCACAGGTTCAAGACCAGCCTGAGCCAGAGCAAGACCCCATCTCTAAAAATAGCCAGGCATTGTGGCAGGTGCCCACAGTCCCAGCTACTTGGGAGGCTGAAGCAAGAGAATAGTTTGAGCCCGAGAGTTTGAGGTTGCTATGATGCCACAGTACTCTACCAAGCGCAACAAAGTGAACTCTGTCTAAAAAAAAAAAAAGAAAGAAAGTAAAGACCATGCATAAATGGTCAAACAATCTTTGACAAGGGTGCTATGACTATGTTGTGAGAAAAAGAGAGCCTCTTCAAGAAGTGGTGCTGGAAAACTGGATTACAACATATAAAAGAACAGAATTGGAGCCGTATTTTATACCACATACAAAATCAACTCAAAACAGATTAAAGACTTAAATGTAAGATCTGAAACTATAAACTCCTGGAAGAAAATACAGAGGAAAAGCTTCATAACTTGGTCTGGCAATTATTCTTGATCATGACACTAAAAGTGTGTCCTACAAAAGCAATTAACAGATGAATAGGACTGTATCAAACTGAAAAGTTTCTGCACAGCAAAGGAAACAAAAAAAAGAAAAGGCAAACTACAGAATGGGAGAAAATATTTTCAAACTGTACGTCTGGGTCTTTTCAGATATATAGTTTGCAGATATCTTGTTAACAGCCAAAATACATAAGGAAGTTCTATAACTCAAGAGCACAAAAATAAACATAAAAAAAAAAAAATGGGCAGAAGACTTGAATAGACATTTCTCCAAAGGACACAGAAATAACCAATGCTCAGCATTACTAATGCAAGTCAAAATAACAATGAGACGCCACTTCCTACTTGTGAGTAAGGCCATTATGAAAAACAAACAAACAAAAACAACAAGCGTTGGCTCGGCACCTGTAGCTCAGCAGCTAGGGCGCCAGCCATGTACACCAGAGCTGGTGGGTTTGAATCCAGCCCGGGCCTGCCAAACAACAATGACAACTACAACCAAAAAATAGCTGGGTGTTGTAGCGGGCGCCCGTAGTCCCAGCTACTTGGGAGGCTGAGGCAAGAGAATCGCTTAAGCCCAAGAGTTGGAGGTTGCTGTGAGCTGTGACGCCACACTACTCTACCCAGGGCGACAGCTTGAGACTGTCTCAAAAAATAAAAATTAAAAAAATTAAAAAATAAAATAAAATAACAAGTGTTTGCAAGGATGTGGAGAAACTGTTACCCCAGGCATTGTTGGCAGGAATATAAAACTATGTAGCCACTATGGTAAATAGCATCAATGTTCCTCAAAAACTTGGAAATAGAACTACTATCTGATCCAGCAATTCCACTTCTAAATATCTAAAAGAATTAAAATAAGGAATTTAAATATTTGCCTTCCCATTTTCACTGCCACATTATTCACAAAGCCAAGAGGGGGAAACAACCTAAATACCCATAGAGCACTGAATAAAGAAAATGTGGTATATACATAAACAGAATATTCTTCAGCCCTAAAAAAGAAAAGAACCCTGTTATATGCTACGACATGGATTAACTTTGAGAACATTATACTAAATGCAATAAACCAGTAAAAGGACAAATAATGCATGATTCCACTTCTATAAGGTATCTAAATTAGTTGAAGTACAATGGTAGGTGCCAGTAGCTAGGGAGAGGAAGAAATGGAGAGCTGCTGTTCAGAGGGATCAGAGTTCCAGTTGTGTAAGATGGAAAGTTCTAGAGATCTGCTGTAGATCAATTTGCATATAACAATACTGTACTACATACTTAAAAATTTAAGAGGGTAGTCTTCATGTTATATGTTTTTCTACTACAATTTTTAAAAAGAATGCATGAAAAATGAAAAAGAAAAAAAAGAATGCATGAAAATAACTACAAAAATTTTTACTATTCTTGAGATACTTTACTAAGAATATGTTTTAGTTCCATCCAGGCAAACATAAAAGATGTAAAGTCTCCCTCTTTTATGGCTGCGTAGTATTCCATGGTATACATATACCACAGTTTGTTTATCCATTCATGGGTAGATGGGCATTTAGGCTGTTTCAATGACTTGGCTATTGTGAATTAGGCTGCAATAAACATTCTGGTGCAAATGTCTTTGTTGTAAAATGACTTTTGTTCATCTGGGTTGTACCTAGTAATGTTACTGCAGGATCCAACTGTAGGTCAACTTTTAGTTCCTTGATAATTCTCCATACTTCTTTCCAAAAAAGGTTGTATTAGTTTGTAACATAACCTCTGTGTAGAAGTGTTCCTTTCCACATCCACGCCAACATCTGCCATTTTGTGATTTTGTGATGTGGGTTCATCTTACCGGAGTTAGGTAATATCTCAAAGTGGTTTTGACCTGCATTTCTCTGATGACTAAAGATGATGAGCATTTTTTCATGTATTTGTAGGACATGCACCTGTCATCTTCAGAGAAGATTCTGTTCAAGTCTCTTGCCCACACAGAAATGGGGTTGTTTGTTCTTTTCTTACTGATTAGTTGAGTTCTCTGTGGATTTACTTAACAGAACTTTGTTGGAAACATAACCGGCAAAGATCTTCTCCCATTCTGATGGATGTCTGTTTGCTTTATTTGTAGTGCCCTTAGCTGTGCAGAAGCTTTTTAGCTTGTTCAGATCCCAGTAATGTATTTCTGATGTTGCTTCAATTGCCCGGGGAGTCCTTCTGATAAAATATTCTCGCAGACTGATTACTTCAAGCATTTACCCTGCACTCCCTTCTAGTATTTTTATAGTTTCATGTCTTAAGTTTAAATCTTTTATCCAGTGAGAATCAATTTTTGTTAGTGATGAAAGGTGAGGGTCCAGTGTCAGTCTTCTATAGGTCGCTAGCCAGTTCCTCCAGCACCATTTGTTAAACAGGGAGCCTTTCCCCCAACGTATGTTTTTGTTAGGCTTATCAAAGACCAAATGACGATATGTGGCTGGGTTCATCTCTAGATTCTCTATTCTGTTCCATATATCTACATCTCTATTTTTGTGCCAGTACCATGCTATTTTGATCATAAGCGATTTACAGTATAAACTGAAGTCTGGTAATATGATGCCAGATTTGTTCTTATTTCTAAGTAATGCATTGGCTAATTCAAGGTTTTTTCTGATTCCATGTAAAACGAAGCACTATTTTTTCAAGTTCTTTAAAGCATGACATTGGTGCTTCGATAGGGGTTGCTTTAAATCTGTAGATTGCTTTGGGTAGTATGGACATTTAAACAATGCTGATTGTTCCCAGCCATGAGCATGGTAAGTTTTTCCATTTGTTAACATCTTCAGCTATTTCTTTTCTCAGGGTTCTATAGTTCTCATTATGGAGATCTTTCAATTCCTCTGTTAGATAATTTCCAAGGTATTTCATCTTCTTTGGTACTACTGTAAAAGGAACAGAGTCCTTGACTATGTTTTCAGTTTGACTATTGTTGGTTCACGCCTGTAATCCTAGCACTCTGGGAGGCCGAGGCGGGTGGACCACCTGAGCTCACAGGTTTGAGACCAAACTGAGCCAGAGCAAGACCTGGTCTCTAAAAACAGCTGGGCGTTGTGGTGGGCGCCTGTAGTCCTAGCTACTTGGGAGGCTGAGGCAAGAGAATCGCTTGAGTCCAAAAGTTGAGGTTGCTGTGAGCTGTGACACACAGCACTCTACCGAGGGCAACACAGTGAGACTCTGTCTCAAAAAAAAAAAAAAAAAAAAAAAAACACTATTTTTGGCATATATAAAAGCTACTGATTTGTACTATTGATTTTGTATCCTGAGACACTCCTTGATCATTTCCAAGAGCTTTGTAGTTGAGTCCCTGGATTTTTCCAGATATAAAATCACAACAAGTGAGAGTTTGACCTCCTCTGACCCCATCTGAAAACCCTTGATCCCATTCTCTTGCCTGATGGCAATGGCTAGGACTCCCATTACTATGTTGAATAGCAGTGGTGACAATGGGCATCCTTGTCTCGTTCCAGATTTGAATGGAAATATTTTCAATTTTACTCCATTCAATATGATATTGGCTGTGGGTTTACTGTAGATGACCTCAATTAGTTTAAGAAATTTCCCAACTCAGCCTATTTTCTTCAGTGTTCTAATCATGAAAGGATGCTGAATATACATTATAAAACCAATATATAAACACAATCACGAATGATAAAATACAAAGACAGTCCAGAAAGAAAAAGGGGAAAGGAGAGAGAGGGGAGGGAGGGTATGTGGTGGGATGTCACCTTATGTGCACAATACAAGGGTACATTTCAAAACAACTAAGAGTGTATTATAAATGTTGTACCCCAAAACTAAGTGAGGTGATGGTTATGTTAATTAGTTTAATTTAAGCATTCCATACTGTAGATGAAATCATCGCATTATCCCCCATAAATGTATACAGTTATGATTTAATAAAAATTAGGTAAAATAATTTTTATACTAAAAATTAAGGGAAATACTGCTACATAAGAAGTTAAAAGTTTTGGGCGGCGCCTGTGGCTCAGTGAGTAGGGCGCCGGCCCCATGTGCCGAGGGTGGTGGGTTCAAACCCAGCCCCGGTCAAACTGCAACAGAAAAATAGCCGGGCGTTGTGGCGGGCGTCTGTAATCCCAGCTGCTCGGGAGGCTGAGGCAAGAGAATTGCGTAAGCCCAAGAGTTAGAGGTTGCTGTGAGCCGTGTGACGCCACGGCACTCTACCCCAGGGCGGTACAGTGAGACTCTGTCTCTACAAAAAAAAAAAAAAAAAAGAAGTTAAAAGTTTTATAAAATGTCTCTAACTAAAGCCATGTGGTATTATCATCAGAATAGGGAAAGATCTAGGAGAAAAACCAAAAGGAAAATCTAAAGGCCAAACTATTTATATGTATGTGCTATCCACGATTAGTGAGAAAAGAATACGTTAGCCAATAAATGAAGCTCAATAAGCTCACCATTTTGAAAGAAAAAAGCTAACCTTATATACATGTGTATCATACACAAAAATAAATACAAGAAATATTAGAGATATATATTTAGTTTACAACAGGTAAATATTTTAGACTAGGGTACAGTATTAAAAATAAGGAGTTTTCTTAATTCTTACCAAGCCTCCCTAAATCTTCAATAACATTAAAGTCATATAAAATCTCCAAACACTAGATTCTAGGTGAATACAGAAGCACATTTCAATGGCAAATATAAAATATTATTTTTCATTTTTAACTAAAATTATTTTTTCTTATAGTCATAAATGCAAATGAAAACTGATTATTTAATAGAGTAATATGATATTGTAGGAACAGCAAAGGATTTAAGAGTCTTAAAATCTGGCTTAAATCCAGCTTTGTAAATGCAAATGACAAAATGAATCATGCTTCAATTAGATGTTATAAATCCACTAAGAATAATATTTTCAAAGGATATATACCAACATGGGAAAAGTTTCATTCATCTAGCCAGTCAACAAATACTCTGTTGGACCCTGGAATATGTACTAAAGATCTAAATAATGCGTGAGAAGATACGATCCTCACTGTCTAGTATCTTACTGTTCAGTGAGAAAGGCACACAGGACTACAACCATGATACACTCGATATAAGAAATACAAAGAGATACAGCAGTATACAGCAGGGGAACATACCTAGTCTCTAAGAGTAAGAGAAGGTTTATAGAAAAAGTAACATTTCAAGCTCAGATCTGAAAGATATATAAGAATTAGCCTATCCATGGTTATAGGGAGAAGTAAAAGCAATTCGGTATAAATCTTTAGGGAGAAAGGCCCTGAGGAAGCAAAAGTGGGGTGTCGGGAGGCCAAGTAGAAACGTGGAGGAGAACACACACAACTACACGTGTTCTGAAGACCTACATCTGTCTACACAGAGGAAGACTGGAAGTGTGTAAAAGAAAATATTATCAGTGCTTCACTCTGGTTATAGATTTAGACTTATGAGTAAGTTCTTTGTATTTTTCTTTCTTTCCTATATTGCCTAATCACACATTGCCATCTACTCTATTATTTTATTTTATTTTATTTTTTTGAGAAAGGGTCTCACTATAACATTCAGGCTAATGTTGAATGCCTGAGCTCAACTGATCATCTTACCTCAGCCTCCTAACAAGCTGGAATTTATAGGCACATACTACCACGCTTGGCTCAAAACTATTATCAAGATGATACTTTAACATTTTATTTTTATTAAAATATTAGATGAGCCTGTTAAAAGTTAATGTTCATTTGTAAAATAAGGCTGATAATATTTAGCTTCACAAAGTTGCTGATTATGATAAAATGAGGACAAAATATGGCCAAGAAAACGATTTTGTGAATATAGTCACTAGTCCTAACTCAGTATCAGAGACGCCTGACAAAAGAGCATTAAGACAGAATTTGGAGGCAAGGAGGAGGTAGCAAAAGTTGATACATCAGGAGTTATCAATGTCGCTCTCATGATGTTAGCGAGCTGGTTTCTAAGGTGTTGACACTACTCTCTTCAACAATGACAGTGTTAATCACCACCACCACCCCTCTTTGGGGTTAGATAAAATCTTGGACTCCTCAACTTAATATGCCAGGCAGCCTTTTGCAATTAATCTATAATGGCACATTACTTAAAACCTCTTGTTATCACTAGCTCAAAATTTCAAATATGAATACAATCTATTTTATAATTTACAAAATAAGTTAGTTTGGCTATAAAAATGTCTTGTTAAATTTATATTTTAACCTTTAAATGTTTTGTTTTCTCTGAAGAAGTATATCTTACAGCATGCCTAGTATTCATTATTTTGCAAGCTCCTATTTGTTATTTATGTATAATACCAGAAACAGAAGAATTAAGAGACTATAGCATCTTATTCTATTTTATTTTATTTATTTTTTTGAGACAGAGTTTCAAGCTATTTCCCTGGGTAGAGTGCTATGGCAACGTAGCTCACAGCAACCTCCAACTCTTGGGCTCAAGTGATCCTCTTGCCTTGATTTTTCTATTTTTAGTAGAGATGGGGTCTTGCTTTTGCTCAGGCTGGTCTCAAACTTGTGAGCTCAAGCTATTCACCAACCTTGGCCTCCCAACATCGCCACCATGCCTGGCTGAGACTATAGCATTTTAAATAAATATATTTTTATATATTTATATATGATAAAGTCAGATACAAATGTATCTTTAGAGTGTCGCTTTTTAAACGAATTTCTTACCTTTCCTCTGGAGTATCTACATGAAATGTTCTCTCTATAACAGTGGTCCATTGGAGACATCTGATTATAAATGTGTTTGGCTTTGGTCGTTCTGTTTTCATTAACTGGCATTCTAGAAATAAAATAAAATGTCTCTTTAAATATTCATGTATTTAAACCAAGAAGTAAACAGTTGAAAACTATAGAGTTCTATTCTAAACAAAACCCACTATAACCTCATGGCTTTCTACAGATCTCAATCAAGGTTATTCACAATCTGACCTTTCCTATGTTTTGTCCATTCTGGCCATGTTAGCCAGCTAAACTAGACTATTCAATTTTCCCCGAACACATCTTGCTCTTTCATATATTTATAACTTTTCCAGCTATTCTTTCTATCTGTAATACCTTCCACTTACTTTAAACCCTATCCATATGCATTGCTAACAGTCAAAATAACACTGACCCTTGAAGGTCCAAACCAAATCTTATTCCTTCTATGCAGCCTTTTGTAATACCTGGTCCTAGACTCACCATTTCCTCTTCTATATTCTCATTATTATTTTATCCCTCATTTTTCACTTAGTACAGACTATCTTAAAGTATTATCACATTAAGAAGGTATCCTTATCCCCACCTAGAATATGAGCCTTTGACAGTATAAACCGCATATAAATCTTCTAAAAGTGATTAAGTTTTGTCAGGGAACATCTAGGAAAGACTTCAAAGAAAAAGAGTACAATGTAGTGCCTACAAGTATGGATTCTGACACCAGTATCCCTGAATTCAACTATTTTTTTCTACCATTCACCATACATATTTGGACAAGTTAATCTCAATGGTCTTCAACAGTTCAATGGGAAACAATGACAGTATACACATCATAGATTAATATGGAGATTAACAGTAAATTCATATAACACTTAGCATAATGTGAGATACATAATAAGCTTCCATTAACCATCAGTTCTTATTATTGGGTGCACCCTTGAGTAGACTTTACAGAATAAGTGGTATTGGGCAACAATAGCAAGTAGTGTAGGGTGGAATAATGACTGCTCTTCGGAAAGAAACTAATTCATCCAAGTTGACGATTTTAACAATTTTTTCACAGTGCTTACCTGTTTTGTCCTATCTCCATCATTAGCAACTATCAACTACCATTTCTATGTCTTTATAGGTCCAAGGCATTACTCGTATTAGTAAAACCCTTTACTGAACTTTTACACTGCAAGACACTCAAAGAGCCCAAGAGCCTCTGCCTAGTTTTATTCACTTTCTAACAAGGTTTGTATGTTTTCAGCAATCACTTCTCCATTTACAAATATTATAATACAAACGTCTTTCCACTTTGGATTTCTACCATAAGACACACCTAAGATACATAATTTATAGCCCGTTGAAAAATATTGCTTATCTGAAAAACGACGATTTTAAAATACCAAAGACTTTATACCAATAAAAGACCACCTAATTCCTATGACTCACTCTGCCCATCAGTCTGATTCTCTCTGAAGCCCGCTCTTTTCCATTTCCTTTTCTTCAAAATACCTATTAAATTTTCATCCATTAGGACGTGACATTGTCCTATATGTATTTCATATATTTTAATTTTATATCTTAGCTAGATAAACAATTCTTCTGACAGCATCGAGGACGGTAGTAACACATAAGGGTATACATAATAAACCTGACCTCTGAGCAACTGACGGGCGCAGTCCTAACCCAAATACTCAAGAATGAACCAGGAATCATAACAGACTTTGAAATTAGAATACCAGATTCAAGTCCAGGCTCTCTCACAAACTATCAAAGTACTTTACATCTCTAAGCCCCCAGGCTCCTCATCTTTAAAAGCATTAAAAGGAATTAAAGTAAAACCTTTAAAAAAAGCAGATTTTCAACATCATACCTAAATAAAGTTTAAATGCTATAATTTAAAGAACTTCTCAACACTTAGATTTTAAAAGCCATTTAAATGACTATATTATCAGATTCCAAGTGATTATTAACTGCTATGATTCAAAAGGCTGCTAAAAATGACAATAAGAGACAATATTTTAATTACCATCCTCAAACCACTAAAAAGGAACTGTTTAGAATAGAAAAAGTTATTTGTATTTATGTGTGGGGTAGTTTGGAAAAATATCAGTAATATGATGACCTACATAGTTATGCATGCCTTGATTATTTTGACTATACTGGCTAAGTACTCACGAACCATACAATACACATGAAATGCCAATTATGGGCCAAGCACTACCAAAGATTCTGGCACACAAATGAAGAAACTCTGTGACCTCATAGCATACGTCATTATCTACTACTGAGGACTCTACAGTGTCACTGTAAAGTAGTATTTTTTATTTATTTATTTATTTTTTTTTGGGACAAGAGCCTCAAGCTGTCACCCTGGGTAGAGTACTGTGGCGTCATAGCTCACAGCAACCTCCACAGTAGCTGGAACCACAGGCGCCTGCCACGATGCCCAGACATTTTTTGGTTGTAGCTGTCATTGTTGTTTGGCAGGCCCAGACTGGATTCGAACTCACCAGCTCCGGTGCATGTGGCTGGCGCCTTGGCCGCTTTAGCTACAGGCACTGAGCCAGTGAAGTAGCATTTCATTAATGCTATTAAAGGTTTTAATTAGGTCCTGTGAACCCTCAAGCTCAACAAAAATGTTACATGTAATTATAAACTAGTATAACAGAAATAAACCTTCATTTTATAGGTCTCAATACGAAATAGTCTACAAATAAATTTGATTTGCAAATAGTACCCATTAGACTGAAAGCATGCAAAAGAGAAGCAGCTTCCAAGATATTCAAATGGTCGCTCCCAAGAGAAGAAAAGACTCTACTGCAATGCCTTTGAGTTTGCTGCTATACATAAACAAGTACAACTGAAATAACTGAGTCCAAATTCAAAACAGTTGAAATATAAATTACCATGGTAAAACAGGTGATCTGATAAATACAACAAGTTTGAGCTCTTATATGTTGGCCATGACAAGCAATCCTGAACATACTCTACAGCACTCTGTAAAATGGAAAATATGCCATAAAATTCTAAGTTTTCAGATCACCTTAGTTGAGGATCTGAAAATTCTTATTTTCAAACATGAGTTCAAACGGCCTCATTTTTAAGGCAAATTCTTAAAAGAAATGGTGATTAACAGATGGGCCAATACTTCCTTAGAAGCATATTTTCCTTTTATTTATGTAAAGTCAGGGAAATTTAAATTTTAAAAACAGAAGTGGAAACTTTGGACAGAGATTCTAAAGATCTATTCACCAAAGGATTATTTATGATTTCTAGAATCATTTAATACACATCAACATAGTCAATATTCTTTTATGAAATGCCAGACACTAACTTTTATAATACTATAATTGACATATACACTACTTACACTAGTTAACAGTGTCCTGGGCAACTTAAACTACTAGCTGAATTTCAAATGCTCTGTTTACTTTATTCTGAATCACAGATGACAAAGTGTGTTTAAAGCAGTGATTTCTCTGCAAAACCTGAAAGCCAATCAGATTAATTCTGACATGAAGAAATTTTTTGGAGATCATCTGTTCAGATTTTATTAAAAAGTTTAAGATTTTATTTCAGGCTGGGCATGATGGCTCATGCCTATAACCCTAAGCACTGTGGAAGGCCAAAGCTTGAGGATTGCTTGAGCTAAGAAGTTTGAGACCAGCCTGAGCAAGAAAGAGCCTCTACTAAAACTAGAAAAATTAGGCAGGCATTGTAGGGGGTGCCTGCAGTCCCAGCTACTCAGGAAACTGAGGGAGGAGGAGCGCTTGAAACCAGGAGTTTGAGGTTGCTGTGAATTAGGCTGATCATGGCATTCTAGCATGGGGCAAAAATGTAAGACTCTGTCTCAAAAAATAATTTATAAAAAGATTACTAATATTACATTCCACTCTAGAAGATGTTGTTCACCTTACGATCCATATTCCAAATTCTGACATTTCAATTACCACAAACTTTACTACTTTGGTATTAACATGAAATACTATTTGTGGATTTAAACTGCATTTGAAATTATCTATGTTAAATGTGAACTTCTCCCAGCACATTTTTCTTTAATGAATATGGTCACCACAGACACTGCCATTAACCAAAAGTTCATTTTCAGAGCCAGTATTTTCCCCATCAAGATTTCTCTATCTTGTCTGCCCACCAAACCCTGCCTCTAATTAAACAAACACACCTCCAAAATCTCCTTAAACTTTACAGAGTTTACATTTTCTATAAACTCTGCCTACTTGAAATTTTGAGTGAAAGTACACTGTGGTCATTTTAGAATAATGATTAAGAAACAAAGATGACACGAGGAATTCACTAACAGAGTTACAGGAGGCATACAAACATCCAGTAGGCTCAGAATATGAGAGCCGGAAGGTGGTTTGCAATATAATGGTCCATGGGCTTTAAACAATCGTGATAAAATACATGTAACATAAAATTTACTATTTTAACCATTTTTAAGTGCACAGTTTTGTGACATTAATAAAGTCACATTGATGTGTAAGCAAGATGGTTTTTAAATATACCTCTTTACTTTCGCTGTATAAATCAACCATGTTTAAGAAAAATTCATAAAATATGTATAGGCAAGATTAAAAGAAAAATACCCATAATTCTACCACTCAAGTCTAACCGAAATTGTTTCTGTTTTGATGTGTATTACTTTAGACCTTTTCCAAACATTTTTAAAAAAATAAAAATGAGACCATAGGCTTGGCACCTGTCACACAGTGGTTACGGCGCCAGCCACATACACCGAGGGTGACGGGTTCGAACCCGGCCCTGGCCAGCTAAACAACAATGACAACTGCAACAAAAAATAGCCGAGTGTTGTGGTGGGCGCCTGTAGTCCCAACTACTTGGGAGGCTGAGGCAAGAGAATTGCTTAAGCCCAAGAGATGGAAGTTGCTATGAGCTATGATGCCACAGCACTTTACCCAGGGAGATATAGTGAGACTCTGTCTCTCAAAAAAAAAAAATAATAAATAAATATTAAAAAAAAATAATAATAAAATACCACTCTTTCTCCACACACACAAAAGAAGCATCCTTAAATGCCAAGTGATTTAAGTACTTCAACAGCTGATATTGACAGGATACTTGGTTGTGTAAAATATGAACATGTAAATGAAAAATGTGAGTTTGGATATCACATGCCTTTACTAATAAAGAATTCTGCTCATTGAAAAAAAATTAAGACTATAATTGACTGTATCATGTAAATATGCTTTGTACATATAACTGGTTGTATCTCTTTCCATTTCAACAGTATACCCTTCCATCATCACATTTAATGGTAATGTAAAACTCCATCGTACCCTTACCTGATCAGGCAACAAAGTTCACGAACTCTTCCTAGGAAAAGTGCCACATATCTCATTGCTAAACATCACTACAGTTACCAGATGGCCAAAGGGAGTACCCTGATATTCAGCAATAAGGTAAGTAACATGTTTTCTAGGATGAGTTTGAGAACTTAATTGTCCAACCTTCTATATCAGAATAAGCAGTTAAAATCATAACACATGAAACAAGTGAATTATTAGAAGTGAATTATTCAGATGTACACAGGATGGTTATCAAACCACTGATTAATAATATGCTATTGAGTAACATGTTAAAATCTGAAGAATAACTGAGCACTAGTTTGTTTTAATTAAATGTAAAAGCCATTTATATCTAAAACATGATGAATCTGAGATTTGTTAAAATTTTAAAACAGTAAGAATGTACATTAGATTGAAAATTCTCTGAGGACAAGGTATATACTATCTGATTACCTAGTATTATGTATAAAGAGAGCTAGTCTCAAATAAGTAAACAGAATGACTAACACTAACCCAATTCAGTAACAGTTACGTGCCTTGGCTAATTAAATTCACATTTTAAAAAACAACAATAATATGTAATAAAATAATTGATTCAGGCAAAGATCATTAAGGGATACTAAAATCATTAGATGAATAATTGATGAGGAACTAAAACCTGCGTAGCATCAACATGTCAAACCACAGATTATCTGCTAGACTGCTGCCACCTTAACCCAGTGAACAGTGACAACATCACTAATAGTCAACCAAGTATGAGGCACCTCCTGATGTGATGTAATACAGAATACACAGACTTGCCAACTTTAGGCCCGTATGAGAGAAAAACATAATTTCAAGAAGGGGAGGTTCAGTAAGATCCCAACTTACAATGGGTACAGTGTGCGGGTATATGGAACACTTCCTGGGTGACGGACTCAACTACAACTTGGATTTCACCTTAGAAACCCAAACAATGTAACCTAATCATAAGTACCCTCATATTAACATGAAAAAAGTCTTGATAAAAATATTGAATGTGAATCTTATGAAATCCTTTGATCTTTCATTTTACAGCAAATACAGAGTTAGAGGGAAAAGGTTAAACGATACCTGGTAGAAATAATCAGAGAACTCCAGAAGAGAGGACTTGGTGTAGGACAAATGGCCTGGTCTCTTTCATCAGTGTGTCCCAAGAGTGGAGTGAGAAGGGAAGTGACAGAGGGGACACAGCTCTGCTAGAGTACAAGAGATTTAAGAGCTGCAACTAAACATAATGTGTAGTCCTTAATGTTTTCTAGTTTAAAGATATTAAGGCAACAACTGGAACATCTGATTACGAATTTGTATTAAATAATAGTGAAGATATGTAAGTTTTATTAGGTGTTATTGTGGTACTGATGATTATATGGGAAAATGTCCTTTATCTAGAGATTCATATGTAGGAATTCTGGGATAAAGATGTCATGATACATACTGTTAAATATTTTTTTTTAAATATGATGTAAATACGGTAAAATGTTAACTATTAAATCTAGGTATCAGGAATATGAGGGTTCAATAATTTCTATGTGTATGTTTGAACATTTTCACTATTAAAAAGTCAAAATATAAATCTCCTAATTAATACTAAATTATTTCCTCAAAGTATATAACAAAATAAACTAAAGAAGGTTTAAACTACCATTGGACGTAGAAAAGGAAATTATTTTTTGAAAATAAAATGTACAGACTAAGAGATACTTCTAATTAATGAAACTCATTTAAGTCAAGTCAAGTCAGAATATTTCACTCATTGCTAAAGTTTAAAGGTATCACTGCTGGAAGAATTAGTTTATTTTATATTGACTCTAATTTACAACGTAAATGCCTCAAGTTTCCACCTGTATTAAATGGGACAATTCCTACTCACATATCTTCAAAGTTGCTTATCAGTGCATTCCAGAGTGAAATAAGTAATAACTACACACACACAGATCAAGATGCAGACTCAAATTCAAAGTCTAAAGTACCTACAATAAAAGCTGCCCCCCTACTATCCCTCTTTCCTCCTTCATTTCGCTGGTAAATTACCAAAACATCTCCAAGAGTAAGATGTCTATTCCCTATCCCTTAACCAATTAACTAAATTGTGGTTTCTATCACTGTTTTGAAATATCCTCACTGCATTTCTCATTTCCTCATTGCATGTGATGTTCTGGGCTCCCTACCCTTCAAGTCCCTCTCCCTATTTCCATGGCACTGATTTGGCTGGTTTTACCACCATCTCTGAACATTCATTTGTCTTCTTAGGGCCTTTTCTTCCAAATGGAGCAGCTCCCTTAGGCTCAGATCTTTGTGCTATACTTTTATGTTGATTTGCCCTTAGTAAATTTAGACATTCATTAAACTATATTTATTATGTACCTGCAGTATGCCAGGCAACAACTTAGGCATCAGGAATACAGCAGGGAACAAAACAAAGTCCCTATCTTTCATAAAGCTTCTATTTTATTGAGGGGATGAGCAGTCTAACAATAAGTTAGCTAAACAATTTTATAATATAGTAGGTGCTTGTAAGTATCTACTTGGGCTGGGGAACAAGTTAGAGTGACAATGAAGTGGCACTAAGTTAGAAAGAATAGTTAGAAAGCCTATCTCTTAATGAAATGAGAGGTCAGGGCAGATATCCAAGAGAAGAGTGATTTAGGGGGAAAGACTATAAAAGTGCAGACACATAGCTGGTGAGAGTCCACAGACATGTTTGAGACAGTCGGGGAAACAGGAGGAGGTAGATTAGAAATAGCCTCGTGAGTTGGTAAGGACTTGGTTTTTAACTACAGGGAGGCTCTCTGGTGCAGAAGTTCTCAACCTTCCTAATGTTGCAACCTCATGTTGTGGTGACCCCCAACCATAAAATTATTTTTGTTGCTACTTCATAATTGTAATTTTTGCTACTGTTATGAATTATAATGTAAATATCTGATATTAGGTGACCCCTGTGAAAGGGTCGTTTGGGTCCCGACCCACAGGCTGCTCTAGTGGCTTCACATCAATTACCACATGTTAATTAATCTGATGAGTTCCATCCCCACATGGCAAAACTGGCATCAAGGGTATTGTTTTTTGTTTTGTCTTCCAAACTGAAAACTCCTAGACCAGCACAGTTTTCTTCTTTTCTTTTTTTTTGAGACAGAGCCTCACTGTGTCACCCTCAGTAGAGTGTCATGGCGTCACAGCTCACAGCAACCTGCAGCTCTTGGACTTAGGCAATTCTCTTGCCTCAGCCTCCCAAGTAGCTGGGACTACAGGCACTTACCACAACGCCTGGCTATTTTTTTGTTGCAGTTATTTAGCTGGCCCCAGTCGGTTTGAACCCACCAGCTCCGGGGTCTGTGGCTGGCACCATAACCACTGTGCTACAGGCGAAAAGCCACCAGTACAGTTTTTCTATTCATTTTATTTCTGTATCATCTTCCAAATCACCCAAGAAACACTTCCTTGGTTATCTTTGACTCATCTCTGTCTTTCAAGCCTCATAGCTAAACCAGTAACATTCATGTTAACAATTCTTATGTTCTATCTCCTGCAACCATCTCTTTTTACTGCTGATACTCAAACCCAGGAACTTATAACCAAAACTTCCATCCTTGAAATGGCTTCCCAGATGGTCCACCTTCCTCTAGCCTTCTCCTCTTTAAGTCATTCTATGTACTACCGACCAAGTAAGAAAACCCATCCATAGTGAACCACAGAATTGCCCACATAAACAATGAATTCTGGAAGATTATAAACAACCAAACCCAATAATTTCAGGAAAATCATATATGAAAATAGACAGTCATTATTAGAATCTGATCTCTTTGGAAAGCATTCTCTAAATTCTTGAAACTTTATGGAGAGGTTACAGATGTTTTTTCTTTCCATTGAGGAAAATATTCTCGGCATGATGGCCATGTCTATCAAATTTTGCAATATTTTGTAAATAAACATACATTTAGCTACAACTTCCCATTTCCTCTATGTTTGGCGACTTTTGGAACACGCTGTATTTTCTTCTTCCTTATAATTTTAACATTTTTCTCTAGCTTACTTTATTGTAAGAATACAGTACATAATACATGTAACACACAAAGTATGTGTCAATGGACCATTTATATTACTGGTAAGGCTTCCAGTCAACAGTAGGCTATTAGCAGTTAACTTTGGGGGGAATCAAAAGTTACACACAGATTTTAGACTGCATGGCGGGGGGGAGGGGGATCAGTACTCGTAACCCTTGCCTTGTTCAAGGGTCAACTATACTTGACTTTCTAGTCTTATACAAATAAATGGATAGAAACAAGTGACATATTGAAATACGTACTACAGAGAAAACTGAGCCATCTTGTTATATAGTATTCATTCACTGAAAATAATCACTATCTACATCGAGGCTAGTAGATGGCCATTACATTTAAAAGCACCAGTGAACTCTGATCAAATGATAGTAAGATAGTGAAAATTCTAAGTAATAGGTAAACTGTCAAGTGTCACGCTGCTTCAGAATTTCTTTATAGAATTTATATTCATAGAATGTCTTTCTGTCAATATCAGAACAAGGCTTGGAGGAACATATTTAAAGTATTTGTTGGCCAAAATGTTAAAAAAAATCTGGCATGAATTAACATGTAACTAAAGCTACCCAGAGTCTCATATCAAAACTTGTTCAGGCTTTTCAGTTTAATCCAACCGTATTGATTTCCAATTCAGAATAAAATAATCTACACATGAGAATAAGAGCCATTAACAGGAAAAGAATTGAGATGTAACTTCCTAAAGTCACAGAAATTTCAAAGAATCTATGAGGTAAGAGTTAATCTGTAAATGATACAATTTAACGAAAACATTTTAACAAAATGTCCTATTTTCCCAAGACTATTACGAAGTTCAAAGGAAATGATATATCTGAAAGAATGCTATAAAGAGTATATTACATGTTTATTTTTAATTACCTTATAAGAATACTCTACATAGAAACTTTATCAGTGTGCTTTGGAAGCAATAACTGTTGCTCATTGGATGATTCAATTATCATGAACTATTCTGGCAGGTTTCAAAAGCATTGCCATTTTAAAACATTAAAAATGTCTAAAAATGCACCCATAGTAATAGATTCTGAGTGCATGGTGGGCTGGGGGTGCGGGAGAGAGACAATGACAAATTGGTCCACAAGGACACGGAGACTTCATGGTTGGAAGACCATTGTGCTGACAATTAGGAACAGAGGAAGCAGAGCACAAAACAAATGAATGAAAAAAGCTGAACTGGCAATGCAAGACCTTATTATAGAGCAGAAACATTATTGTAATAAAGGGGCAATGTACTCTCCTCTATAAAACGTCCAAACAGGCGCCCTCGTCTCTTTTCTCTTCCCCTGCATTTCATTTTTTCATTAGCATCTGCTTGATTATGTATTATTTCCAACCCAAAAGAAGGCTTCTATATCTTTCCCAAATTCCAAGGCTTAAAGGTCCTTCCCCACACTGTGTGGCCTTAGGCCTCATTTAACTTTACTCAAAATAAATTAATTAAATTATTTAAATTAACATAAAGCTATGGGGTAGGGGAACAGAGAGGCAGTAATTTAGCATGTTAACAACTCAAGAGGAAGCAACAAAACATGTGTCCCTCAAGTCTAATGTGTTAAAAATGTGATGATTATATAATTTACAGCAAATACCCAGACTATTCTGCCTTTAAAAATTGGTATCTCCCTTTTATTTCTATGACATAATTAGAAGAGCAATGCTGAAATTTTCACATACTCGTGAATCCTCTCTATCAAGCTTCAGTTTCCTTAAATGTTAAGTATCTAAAAGCTCTGAAATATATCTTCATGCCCTACTAAGAATGACAAGATTTGATCCACAGTCTAAAAAAGGTGGATCTAGTGTCATGGAAAGCTCTTCTCTTCTGACCTGCCCACACTAAAAAAACTTCAAGGCTGGAAGGTAGTCAAAGATGCATTTAGTTAAGTAGAAGTCTGGATAAAGCACTGGCCCCAAAACCTGAAAGCTCTGGGCCTATCTCCCAGCCTCATCCCTTGCCCCTGAGAAATCCTATGATCCTGGTTTTCCCAGCTATAAAACAGAAAAATTATTTATCCCATAAGGATGTCAGTTAGCAGGATTAACAATATACATATATATAAAGTACATAGCACACAGGTGCTCAACAAGTGGAAATTTATTATCATCACTTCTCAAAAGACTCAATGTTTCAAGAAATCTTTTCCTGCTGATAGGCAAATCCTGGAATTTAGAAGACAGCACTTTAGTCAGTCTAACTTCCCCAAAACCACTGATGACAAAACTCTGAGTCCCAGGAAGGTTATGTGACTGACTCACTATTACATAATAAATTACTTACAACATAACACGATACATAATATATCAGCCACTTTGCTACTGTGGTTGTATTTGTCCTCTGCTGTAGCATAAACAACCACTGTTACATAAAATAAACCTCTGGACAACAGTGAGTATCCACTATTAAACCGCTGTGTATAACGCTTGGCATATCACAAAGTTTCTATGGGGGCTAACTAAACAGTACTTGAAGAGAGCTATCATCTTTGAATCCCCAGGTATTAGACCAGAGTTCAAATCACAGTTCTGCCATTTACATGCTTTGAGACTCTGGGAAAGTTTTCAATCTTCCTAGGTCTCAGATTCATTATCTAGACTTTTTGTTTAAAGTATTAATATTTATTTCATGTTGTTCTTATAAGAAATTCAATTACATAAATAAAGCATGTTACATTCATTATATAAATAGAACATAGTAGGCTCTTTGAAAATGTCAATTCTCTTCCTTTACTTCCTTAAACTTTAATTCCCCACTAATTCTCATATTATAAAACGAGATTAAAGCACCAAATATAATGGGCAATCATTTTTCTAATAACACTTCAAAAACTAATATACATACAATCTTCTTCCTAGACATAAAAAAAAAAACTACATTAAAAAGTGACTTGCTAACAGCCAGGCGTTGTGGCGGGCACCTGTAGTCTCAGCTACTCGGGAGGCTGAGGCAGGAGAATCACCTAAGCCCAGGAGTTGGAGGTTGCTGTTAGCTGTGTGATGCCACAGCACTCTACCGAGGGCAATAAAGTGAAACTCTGTCTCTACAAAAAAAAAAAAAAAGTGACTTGCTAATTCAACAAATAAATCAGGTAGATTTCTGTGGGTGAACGTTAGGGAAGTTAGGATTATGGGAGTAGAGTTATACTGATAGCACAATGGAATGACTGTAGGAAAGGTTGTGTGATCAGGGTCAGGTACGCAGGAGAATGGGAGGACATGAGTCGCCAAAAGAACACACTGCACTGGGGGATTCCTGGGACAGCTTGGCACAAACATCAAAGGACTTCAGGAAAAGGTCTGCACGGCCCAGGTGGAGTCAGAAGGATCCCAGGGAAAAGGTCCACAAGGGCCCGGCTGGGGTCAGAAAGGACCCTGGGGAGAAGGTCCGAGAGGGCCTGGCTGGGGTCAGAAAGGGCCCCAGGGAGAAGGTCCGTGAGGGCCTGGCATGGGTCAGAAAGGACCCCGGGGAAAAGGTCGGTGAGGGCCCGGCTGGGGGCCTGAAAGAGCTTAGGCAGCCATTTTAGGACAACATGTGCAGCTGACTCATTGAGCAAGAAAGATTAGTTCTTATGGGTGTGAGATAAGAGGATTCAGCTTTGTTACTCCCAGCTCTTGAAGATGAGTAAGGTGTCAATATGCCCACCGGAAACAAAAGATTAACTGGGTGGCATCTAACTCTGAAGTCCATGCTCCCATTTCCTTTGTTTTCTATAATCCTGCTTGTGATTGACAACTATCTTAAGAAGTAATAAAGATTGCTACACAGTTATTGGGTGGGTAATTGTCTGTCTTGATTTTCCTCATTTCCTCATCACCACCAAGCTTTGAGGACACTCATGGGTCGTGTTAGGGGCTGGTTCCCTACAGATATCCACATGTAACTTAACTAAAAATGGTCGATAAATTCAATTAGGTCATAAATGAATGTTATCAGAAAGGCATGTAAAAAGAATTATTTTTACCCTTCAGATATGTAAGGGTGTCATGGAAGAAAATGCTAGGAACAGTAATAAGATAAAACAATAGTACGAGGATCCTCAGCCCAGCACGAAAGTTGGCTGATGTTGGGTGGTATTACACTCTGTCAATTCTTACCCAAAATACTGAGATAATATATTGACCTACTAATAACTCCTTTAGTGCATAGAATTCTACACTAAATCTACACTTGTCTAATCAGAATGCGGGGGGTCATCCTCCCACCCCACTCTTATCCTCCACTTTCCATCCACACTACCCACCTTTCCTATATAAAAGGAAGCACAATTTTTAATAAGCAGACTAAGAGATTATGTACTCTTTTCTGAGCTAAAAGCTATAGTTTAAAACCTTTTTAGCAATAAAATGCTCTTTAAGATAGTATTTTTAAATGAAGTTATTTATTATATGAGTAAAATTATTTTATATTCTACTAGCAGAGATGAAACAACAATGTTACTACAGAAACTGCACATAAAGCCCCAGGTCAGCTAACCAATAGGGTCCCAGAGCCTGAGACTGGGAGAAAACAAAACGTCTGGTATGATCAAGGCTCTGTGCTAAATATTTCAAGTGCCATATTTAATCCTATCATTAATCCTTTTTCCTCATTTGATATTTTTTGCTCTATACAGGGATAGGGAAATAACATACCATCTGGAGCTTTCATTCATTTCTTAGAATTTCATACACATCTAAAGCAAGAAGAAGAAATTTAGGCAAAGTTTCTCAGAAATAATTTTTCAAATTAATGCTATTCTTGTTACCTGGAATGTACTTTATCTTTAGAGATCTTACTATTTCTCCGAACAATCTCAATTTCCAAGGAAGCTTTTCTTGATGATCTAGTCTTTAATAACACCTCCTTTTCACAAACTCTTAACTGCATGTATCAATTGCAAAACTTACTTCAGAACTTAGCCATAAAACATTTCAAAAAACCAACTCCAAGGGTTGCTAGCAAATTTTGCTACTAGAATACAAATTCTTCAAAGCCAAAGGCTATGTCACATATCAGCAGAATAATAAAATGAACACAGGGGTCTAAGTTAGCATTGTTGTTAGACGGGGGTTCATATTCTGCCTCTGCCATTTGACTAATAAGTGACCTAAAGGAAGTCACATAACTTCTCCGAGTCTCTTTAAGATGGCGAACACAATATTTACCTCACACTGTTGTTGTGAAGATTAAATGAGATAACATAAGTGAAAGACCCTGGTGCGTAGTAACTAACACTCAAAGAAAGGTTGGTTTCCTGCCTTATTTCCTGCTGTTTCCCCTCAGTACCTGGTATAATGCTGAGAACATAAAAGCCCTCAATAAAAACTTTCTAAATAGTTATCAGAATTTAGAACTGTCTAGAATATGTTTAAGTATTAATTTTCCTAACTCCTTTATTATCCCAATTGTTACATTAAGTCATACATGAACACACACACAGTAGGAAATTTCAAAGCAGAATTAAGTGTGCAAGGTTATTATCTCAGAAAATTAGTAAAGAAAAGTCAAGGAGGAGTCAGAAAGGGCTGGGTGAGGTGGCTCACGCCTGTAATCCCAGCACTCTGAGAGGTGAAGGAGAATGGACCGTCTGAGCTCACCCTGTCTGTAAAAAATAGCCAGGTGTTGTGATGGGTGCCTATAGTCCCAGCTACTTGGGAGGCTGAGGCAAGAGGATCACTTGAGCCCAGGAGTTTGAGGTTGCTGTGAGCTATGATGCCACAGCACTCTACTGAGGGCAATAAAGTGAGACTCTGTCTCAAAAATAGTAATAATAATTAATTGAGTGACAAAAATTACATGTGGAGTTTTCTTTTACTTCAATATCTATGAACAAGTGATAGTTTATTGTTTACCTTAGGAAAAGATTAGTGAGGAAGTAAGGTAGAGAATAAAGGAGAGTGAGGGAAAAAAGGAATAAAGGGAGGTTGTTATGCAGGAATCACTTTTACGTCCTCGTATGACTTGACATAAACTATTAAAGCTAATCAACTTGCCTGCCTTCTCCTAAAAACAATCCCCATTGCATTTTCCACCTTACAAAACAGCAGTAATCTAGGAAGAAAATTAATTTTTACCCCCAATGGATGGTAACTAAAGGATCCACTTGGATTTGAGGATTCTATTATTAAAAAAAAAAAAAAGAAAAGCAACTTCTGACTAAACAAAGGTTCACATGGGCCTCCCTCAGCCTGCAGAAGCTTTGTCTTTCAAAGGCCAGGGTCTGAACAACTTGCTCTGCACCCAGCTTCTCTCTCACCCAACGCTCCAAGTCCAATACACTGGTGTGGCTCTTTCACCGTAGTGATATCCTCTGTTTGGGCCAGAAGGAGGTCATGAGCAGGGTTTGGGAATCTATCTCACTCCGTTTAGTCATAAGAAGGACTAACCCCTACTAATCAAAGTCCTTGGCAGTATATTAAGTCAGTATATTTTCCCCCAACCAAGTAACAGCAAATCAGCTGACCACCATTGCAAGAAATTGTTGTGAACACGTTCACCCTAAAACCTGTAAGGGTCTTTAAGGAAAACTCATTACATCAGTTGCCTGCCCACTCCAAAGTAATTTAGCCAAAGAAGAATGACTGCCAGTTAACTTAATTCAGCAATTATTAACGAGCACCTCCTACCTTACATTAATACATCTGCATACCATTCAACAATTTACAAAGTATTTTCACATACAGCAGAACCTCCATAGTTGACCACCTCCCTACACTATAATAATTAGTTGACCTAATTTTCACAGGCTGGAGTACAGTAGGCCTAGTTCTTTATGCTGACCACCTCTCTATGGTGACCAGTTTGTTGCAGTCCTCTGACAGTCAACTTACAGAGGCTCTACTGTATATTATCTCATTTAATCATCACTGTAAACCTGTTACGTATTATTATCCCTATTGTTCAAAGTTGAGAAAAAGAAAGATGAGACAAGTTCTATGATTATCCCAAAGTCACACAGCCAGCTAGTAAAGTAATAGAACGAAGACTCGAACCCAGGTCTCCTGCTCCAAGTCCAAAGATCTGCCCAGCATACCAGACGCTGGTGAGAATGGAGAAGTGTCAGGCAGAGAGGTATTTTTTTTAACCAAATACTAACTTGAAAACCAAATATTCAAAAAATTCTAATCGTTTCCAACAGTTTTCTATCAGAAACATCACACTGCTCTTTAAGACCCTCCATAATCTGAGTTCAAACCATATAATCCTAGCTTTTTTTTCTTCAACATAAATTCTCTACCCATCTAGGATCCTGCCTACACTATTCACAGAAAGCTACTCCTTAATTTGTGACTCATTTGTTTGCTTGTTTTGTTAACTTCTCTGAGAATGTCATCCTCCCAGAAACTTACTCAAATCCTATCCTTCAGGGCTCATGTTAACCTCATTTCATGAATAAATTCTTATTCAGCCTCGCTAACCTTGACCTATTGCTTCTCTCAACTTCTATAGTTACTTTCTACAAAATTTTCTATGAAATTCATTTTGGCAATTAATCCCATTTTCTTCCCATAGCTATATGTTCTATGTGAAATGTCCTCCAAAGTCAATGATAAATTCTTATATGTAAAAATCATATTATATACTCTTTTTATTACCTAGTATGGATATAATGATCACTCGAACCCTTCAAAAGTGAACTACTCTGATATCTCACAACCCATATACATATGTATAGTTTATGGTTTTCTAGATTTATGGTGCTATTGTTCTAGATTGTACTATCAATTATGTAAGACTAAAAACAAGTCATAATCTTTTATTCTATCCCCATGTATGTCCAATGGAAGAACTTAGAGAAACCAATTGATTTTTCCACTTACTTAAAATCTCTGAGTCTATTATTTATTCAGATGGTTTTTGACAGGTTTAAGTCCGGTAATTTCCTTCTTTCTTTCAAAGAGACAGAAAAAATAGGTTAGAGAGAAACATGTTATTTCATTTCTTAAAACTGGGCTAAGAAATGCAGACTGACCTTTTTTTAATAGGACGAATTGAGAAAGGTTTCAGAGAAGAAAGGGATACTATCAGGATGGGTCAATATTGCAGCACACAGTAAGGCAGACTTCTAGGAGGTGCTTCTGGAGACACAGGCTAACACTTCTCCATTCCCACAACAGACAGTAAGAAGGAACCAATCAGAATTAAGATGAGCCCGACACACACAGGCAAATGCTCCAGTCCGCCATAGAGAAATTATTTCTACTTTGGAATGGAGCAAGCTAGCGAACATGAGAGAAGCAGGGAATTGTCAAAATGACTGTGACTGTGACTACTGGATTAACAAACTGCTTTACTCCAAACTACCTTTAAATGCAGCCTTGCAATATGTGTATATTTTACATTTTTCAGTCAGAATTTTTGTTGTTCATGCACAGATGATTTGAATCTATAATCATTAGAAACTTAATCAAATCATCATTGTGATTACAGATGTACCTTGCTTGAAAAAGCTTTATTTTTATTTACATTTCTATGACAGTATATGAGAAGGCAGCTTCACATATAGTTTATATTTGATTCATCCAAAGAAGGGTGAAGGTCAAATATTATCCACATCCTATAGTGCCTGTGGAGTTTCCATTCTGCACGCCAAAGGATACCCAGCAATTTAAGTATTAGAACTATGGCTCTAACTCAGGGAAAATGTCATAGTATGAGGTTGGGGGAGGGGAGTAACATTTAAATGAGAGTAGAAAGATTTGAATTTTAAACTTGATACTTAACTATCACTCCTTAGTAAGACAATCCAACAGATCACTAACAGTCTTTTCTACATCTAACCAAGGAGAAATCGGGACTACATATTTTTAGACATTCAGTCAAAAAAAAAAAGTATTAGGCCATAAAATGTAAGAACTAAGAAATATAATATAAATAAGACTAAGCTCTTTTTTTCCCTAAAACAACTCAAAGATTAGTGAATAAGATATGTACAAGATCATGAAACAATGTGTTAACAATAAAAGGTAACAAACAACTGCTGAGAAGGACAGAAAAGAGTAACTTAGCAAGGGAATTTAAATATGAATTATGTCTTAGATAAAAGAAAATTATCCAGGCAAACAGAGGACCAAAGGATATTCCAATCAGAGGGAACAGCATCAACAAAGTCTCCAAGTAAAAAAGCAGCACAGGTTGTATAAGGAAGTATAAATAGTTTAGTACTGCTGAAGCGTAACTGCAGAGCACAAGCGAGATCAAGCTAGAGTTGAAAGCAGAGGCCAGACTGAAGAGATCCTTGTATGATACCTTAAGGCATACTTTATCCAGAAGGCAATGCAGATTCAAGGCAGGGCTCTCACAGGGCAATGGCAAACTTGGGATGCAATTTTAGAAAGATCACTTTGACAGCCATACGAAGGAAGAGCATCAATGATATGAACCAGAGGCTGAGAATCTAGCTAAGAATCTACAGTAGAGATGATGAGGGTTCATTTTAGGGTGATGACAGGTAACGATAATAGAATCAAGAAATAAGAAGTATAAAATCAGCAGGACTAGAAGCAGATTAGAAGTGGAGTGAAGATGTGAAGCGGGGAAAGGCATAGAATGGATCCAGGTTTCTATTCAGGTGAAGACAGAGTTGAGATACTGAATATAAAGGAAGAAATAGACAAAACTATCTTGAGTTCAGCTTAGAGCATGTTGAGTCCAAAAACTATCTAGGTAGAGATGTCCAGCAGCCAACTGAGAAAACCTGATGCTCAGTGCTCAGGAGGGAGGCCTGGCCAGAAGAGAATGAGTGTGGAAATCAAGCTACATCTCATACAAGTTGTAACTAAAACCTAAGAAGTCCATGTGATACTTAACTATCACTCCTTAGTAAGACAATCCAACAGATCACTAACAGTCTTTTCTACATCTAACCAAGGAGAAATCGGGACTACATATTTTTAGACATTCAGTCAAAAAAAAGGTATTAGGCCATAAAATGTAAGAACTAAGAGATATAATATAAATAAGACTAAGCTCTTGTGACTATAATATAAATAAGACTAAGCTCTTATGACTACCCAAGTTCTGTGTATACAAAGTGTGAAGAATCCTCGGCCAGACTCGGTTAAATACCAAAATTGTGCACTAGGGAAAGGAATAAAGAACAAGAGAGGCACCCCTGAACACAATGAGAGTGTTCACCCCAAGGAGATGGTGGTCAATAGTATAAAATACAACTCAGATGTAAATCCAGGAGAAAGGAGAACTGTAAAATGTCTATTAGACTTAAAGACGGGGTTCAGAACATGCTCCCCCCCAAAGTACGGAACCTTGGTGTTTGAGTAAGTAACAGAGCAGGAAGCTCGCCTTCCTCCTACCCTTCTCCCCTGCAGTAGGTCACAAAACCTAGAACAGGTGTGTCCAACCTTTTTTTTTTTCCTGCCACACGCTGAAAAAATAAGAGTTATCTTAGGCCACATATTAAATACACAAACACTAAGGAAAGCTGATTAGCAAAACGAACAAACAAAACAGAAGGCCAGTGCATACTTCTCATGATATCCAACACCAAAGATAAGCAAAAAGGACCTCAAAAAACTCAGCATGGGCCTAGGGGAGAGAGGTGAGCTCAAAAGGATTTTCTGACCTTCCCCCTGAACCAGGTCATAAGGTCCTCATTTGACAGCCACCCACCAGATAACTATAGGAAAGGAACAACCTTATCTCTGAAGACACAGGGACAAGGCACAGGAGAACCTGAACAGGCCGTGCTACTGTCCCCAGTTTATCATCATTAGATCACACCCACACTTTGTCCAATCATACTTCCTCATGACCCTCCACCTCTTCATCAAACCCAAAGCATAAAAATACACAAGTTTATGAGTTTCTTTGGGTATTTGTCTGAAATCTCCCACATCACTTAAAATTTATATTAAATAAATTTTTATGGTTTCTCTTGCTAATCTTCCTTTTGTTAAGGGACCTCAGCCATAAACCTAAACTGAAAAGGAAAGATGCTTCTGTTTTCCTCTACATTAGCAATTAAGTGGTCCCTGGAGAATTTACTGAACTGGTTTCAATCAAGTAAATAAGGGAGAAAACAAGACTGCAGTGGATTACTAAGTAGAAACAATGAGTATATATCATTTGAAATTTAAATCAAGATGTAAAGAATTTGAAACTCAATGAAGATATTGGAAAGATCAATTCTAAAGTACCAATTCTCATAGTCTATTTTTTAAATGGAGATAAAAAGCTTGTTTTAGTAAAACTTTATTCAAATCTCCAAATATTAAATCTGAAATAACATTTTTAGTTATCTGAAAACCAGGGGATTCAAACTGTAGCTATCAAAGAATACACACACACACACATATATTTATATATAATGTGTGTATATATATATATACACACACACACATATATATAAACATTTGCCAATAAAATCTTTTTTAAATATACTAAAGAGGCCAGGATAAAATGGAAAGCATTGATAAGTAACTCTCACTCCAACTGTTTCTTCTCTTATGGCCTCGTAAAAAACATTCTTTGTCACCCTCTGCCTGGAACACCCTTTTCTATTTTAATTTGCTTAAATCCTACTCACTCTTCCAGGCCCTACTCAATGTTCCCCTCACAGAATCACAGAATGTTAGGAACAAAAATGAATCCACTTACAAATCCACTGAATCTCAGTGTTTCTACTATGCTGATGAAGGAATTAAATATTAAGATTAGAATGTTTCAGAGACTAACCTGCCCATAATAATACTACTCATAGTTTGTGGCGAGGCTGAAATTTGAACCATTTCTTCAACTAATGCCCATTTCACTAGACTAATTATTTTCTATGGTAATTATCATTTATAGAATTTAAAACTGCAGTAAGTCAAAAGCTTTAACAATAAACAGTTGAAAATGATTTATTTAGCATAAGATCCATGTTAATCCTACTTCTGAAAACTAAGAAGCTGGTTTACAACTTTGTTAGTTTGAATCAACTACCTATAACTACTTGATTATGCAAGTAAAGATTACAGATGTCAAATAATATTTATTTCATGGATAAATAAGCTGACTGTCAGTAACTAAATAGGATCTCTCCCCAAGAATGCAGCATTTATTTCAGCCTCTGCCAGTGGAAGTGTTGGAGCAGATGTTGGCAGACTGTGACATACAGTATGTCTTTAAAACTTGTTGGGGTGTGAAATTTCATAAGGTCAAAAAATGCTGCATTTTGATCAGCAGATACAAGAATTCTGTACTTTTATAAATTATTTCCGACAAACCAATAGCATTTGCTAGTAAAACAGACAAACTAAGAAACTACACTGGCTTTAGGCAGGGCATGGTAATAATATATGCTGCTTATTCTAATTTCTATCACTTTAAAGCAAATGTGTTCTTAAGTCAATACAAAATATTTCAATTGACAAAAGCATTAAAAAATAATAATTTTCTAATGCAAGAAAGCCATTATCTAATGAGCATTTTGATAGGGAAAAAATATTTCCCTTAACTAATATGTACATATAAAGTGATCTCATCTTAAAAACAAATAATAAAAACCTTATATAACAATCCACTGATGTAAAGGGAGAGGGCTCTTTGTTCTGATTCATTAAAAGTTAGTATCCTGATCATGTAAATGACGAAACCCTTTCAGCCCTTTGATTTACTGTTTTATCTTATTAAAAAAAAAATAGCTTTATAACCTACTAAGAAAGGTTAACCTGAATTAAATGATAGGGACAAAAAAGAGTGAGGTTCTTCTAATGATAAAATGAATTTTACAACATTCAAGGATTTTTGTTTTCTTGGAGTTTATTGTTATTTTATTACATTTTTTTAGTCACAATTTTCCCTCATATCGTTTCCAAACATGGCTGATAACATATATATAGAATCAAAATCAAAATTAAGGATGGCATATAGTTGTCTCCATGACACAAACTAGCTAGCTCTTACACATAACTTAAAATCCTTTACTTCTAAATTAACACAGAAAGCCTTTCATTGATTGATCAGTAACCATGAAAAATCTGAAGAGCCTAGTCATAACATATTAATAATAATAGTCATAATTGTCATCTTTCAGTTTATTTTGTGCTATATTCAAACAAATACATAATTTCTAGATAAGCTATAATAATTTATTAAATAGTTGTAAGAAAAACTGAACTACAAACAGAAAATATTCCTAGAAAATTATTTCTAATGTAAATCATTTCTTTTTGATCCTACAATCAGAATATTGTAATAGCAAACTTTGATTAGAAATACACAAGTACTGCAACAGCTTTCAGCTAAGTTTAATTTAGCAATCAAGTTCCAAGGTCTTTGTTTACATTTTATAAAGAAAAACTTGAGGTACATATTGTGCAATTATATTTATCACATTCAAGTTCTATATATAAAAAATATTAAACTATACTGCACTGTGTAAGACCACATATTATCAATAATCCCAATGTTAAGGAACTGAAGTTCTATCAAAGCTGAAAATTTCTCTGCTATTCAATATAAACCTAAACTTTTTCAAAGGATTCTCATGTATCCTAAGATGTCTAACACACAGAATCATACAAATAAATAAACAGAAGATGAATTAAAATTATAAGTAACTTACTTGCCACTGAAAAGTTGTTGAGGGGATAAGGTAAATCCACATCTTGAGGTTTCTCTTTATATCCTATGAATGAGCCATCTGTCTTCAAAAGGAAGTATCTTGGCCTCCAGTTTTTTATATATTCTCCTACATGAGGAAAGCACGCATGTTAATGCTGAAAAAAATGAACAGCAGCTTTTATGTGAAAAATAAATTATGGTACAATATATGTCCTACAACAGTGGCCTCCAAAAATTTAGTCAGGCAATTTTCTTTTAACTTGGCTTACAAAAGAAAATACATAAGCCTACAATTAAGATTCAATAAAAACCCAAACATGTTTTGTTTTTAATGATTTCACACTTTGATAATTCATTTGCACCATTATTCCTTCAGAGAATCATTCATCTGAGTACACATTTTGTTCAGTTTTTCATTTTATCAGATGGTTGTTAGAGCATATTTTCAGCCGTTTTAAAAAGCCTTTGTAAATCATCCACACAGTATCAACGAATTTCGAAAGAAAACACTTAATCATAGGAGGGGTATGAAATAGATGCTTCTCTTTCATGTATCAAGTACTGAGTGTGTCATTTTTATTTATTCATTTATTTATTTTTATTTACTTTTTGTTTTATCTTTTTATTTTTTTTGAGAGAGTCTCACTATATTGCCCTTGGTAGAGTGCTGTGGAGTCACAGCTCACAGCAACCTCAAACTCTTAGGCTTAAGGGATTCTCTTGCCTCAGCCTCCCAAGTAGCTGGGGCTACAGGCGCCCGCCACAATATCTGGCTATTTTTTGTTGCAGCTGTCGTTGTTTGGCTGGCCTGGGCCAAGTTCGAACCAGCCTCAGTGTATATGGGCCAGCACTGTAACCACTGTGCTACGGGTGCCAAGCCAAATGTGTCATTATTTTAAAAAAAGAAAAGCATTTTCATTATTGAATCTTGATATAACTTGTTTCAACATTTTATTGTTCATAGGAAAATAACCTTTTGTACAATTCTATGAATAAATCAAGAAAATGAAAGCACATGGGTTAATGGAGCTTAAAACCATACACAAACTCAGGCATACACAGACAAAACTGTTAAGAAATAGAGTACAGTGCCAAGAACTGAAGAGTTAACAAATATACATCATTAGACTTTGATATAGGCTGTCACCTAATCACCAAAGTACACATTTTTAACAACCATATGACCCATTGCTTACCTAACAAAGGACTCCTCCTAATTGTAAGCAACAGAGGTGCTCCATGATACCACTAGAGCTGGAAGGCTATCTGGTCTCATTTATCAGATCTTTTTTGGGTTATTAAATCTCAAATGCTTACTCACAGAACTAGAAAAAATTGAAAACAATTCAAGTTTCCCTGTAAGACATCTTCTTCTCTTGACCCACGCTCAAAACTAACATTTGACTGCTCTGTTCTCTACCTCCACAAGTGCCTCTGATTCAGCATCACCCAAACTGGGCCCCTGACACCAAACATCTGCCCTTCTGCTGATAGGCACTGACTGCTTTCTCCCATTCCATTCAATCCCCCTTCCATCCGAATGTATCTACATGTCCAGATTCATCTTTTTTGTGTGTGTACCACTTTGATTTTATCACTTTTCTGCTCAATATATTCTGTGACTCTCTACTGTCTACTCTTACCATAAAAAGTAAAGTCCACGTCTCTTACTGTAAGAGGCAATCTCACCCAAGACATATTTCAAATGTGGATTCATTGCTCTCAATCTGTAATTCTCAAACTTCTTTTTTTTTTTTTTTTGTAGAGACAGGGTCTCACTTTCTGGCCCTCGGTAGAGTGCCGTGGCCTCACACGGCTCACAGCAACCTCCAACTCCTGGGCATAAGCGATTCTCTTGCCTCAGCCTCCCAAGTGGCTGGGACTACAGGCGCCCGCCACAACGCCCGGCTATTTTTTAGTTGCAGTTTGGCCGGGGCCGGGCCTGAACCCGTCACCCTCGGCATATGGGGCCGGCGCCCCACCGACTGAGCCACAGGCGCCACCCAATTCTCAAACTTCTTATCTCAGAACTTCTTTACATCCTTAAATGTTACTGAGAATCCCAACGAGCTTTTGTTTATGCAGATTGTATCTACAATATTGACTATATTAGGAATTGAAAATAAGAAAATATAAAACTTTGTCAGTTCCTTTACAAATAACAATAAATTCATTGCATGTTACAAATAGTTTTTTAATAAAAAAAATAACTACTTTCTAAAACAAACAAAAAACGGTAAAAAAGCAGCACTACTTTGCATAATTCTCATATCTGCTCCTGTCTTCAAACTGTTGCAGAATGTTGTTTTAGTTAAAATATAGGGAGAAAAAAATTGGCTCAAATGGATAGGCAGCCGAAAAAGAAAAAACTATTCATATAGTTATGGATACCCTTCTTTGATACTACACCAGAATCTGACAAGGAATAGCTTCCAGAAGGTTAGTTGCAATATAGACTCTGAAACTTTAGCCATGAACTTTCTGTATTACGTGAAAATCCACTGATCCACATGGCACTTTGAAGGGATCTTTTAAACAACACTTTTGCCAAAATTTAATCTTTGCTTAAAAGCTTGATCTACATCACTGCCAGCAAATATTGTCAGTTTTTTTCCTTGCAGTGATACATTCTATATGCCCAAGGCAGTGCCTATCACTTAATGCTCAATTATAATTTATTAAATAGATGGAGGATATGTGTATGAACATGAACATCTTCTCTACAAATATATTAAGTGCACAGAAGAAACAAAGGGAAAAAATATGCTGCTGCTCACTTTTGTTTTACTGCAAAAGTTATGGCCGGCCCTAATGGTAGGTAACAATTTAACAAGCAAAATATGTAAAACTAGAATGCTTAAATTCACAATTTCCATTTTGAAAAATGAAATAGGCTCAGCACCTGTGGCTCAAGCGGCTAAGGCACCAGCCACATATACCTGAGCTGGCGGGTTCGAATCCAGCCTGGGCCCGCCAAACAACAATGATGGCTGCAACCAAAAAAATAGCCAGGCGTTGTGGCGGGCGCCTGTAGTCCCAGCTACTTGGGAGGTGGAGGCAGGAGAATCGCTTGAGCCCAGGAGTTGGAGGTTGCTGTGAGCTGTGATGCCACAGCACTCTACCAAGGGCGACAGCTCAAGACCCTGTCTCAAAAAAAAAGAAATAGTTCCTTACTTGACTACCCTTACTATTTTATTTTTCCATTTCACTTCTGTAATCCTGTATGAAATTTAAAATCATTAGGTATTAATGACAAATATTTACATCACAAATGTACTGCAGTAAGAAATTTATTTTGGTACAATATGCTATAGGTCTGTTGAGCTAAATGACAAGTAATAGTTCAATAGTTCGGTAATGAAATAAATCCATTTGAAACACACATATATAAAAGAAGAAAACATGGAGTAAGACCATCTCTTATTTTAAAATAATACTGAATGCAATTATTTAAGAAATGTGAAATCAAAAGAAATAAAAATCAAATTTTCACTTCTAAGCATAATTTCCATTTAGCTTGCAAGTATTTACATTCTCAGATGAAAGACACAAAAACATCACCACATAATCATATATCTATTTTGTTAAAAAGAATCTTAGGGTGTTTTAAATGTTTTATGTGATTTACAGTACGACTTCTGATGGGATAAAAAGCTCTTTAAAAAAAAATTATGCATCCCTTAAATGTAATACATTATATAGCAACAGGGAGAAATTCATTCACACAGAAAAAAAATTAAACAGTCAAGTCTCCTTCTTGCTAAAAAAGGTATTATTTCTCACACAATTTTATTAATAATATTCAAATAAGCCAGTTAAACTAATTAATACTTACACTGTCATGCCATACTGTACATGGATCTCAAACTCTCAATGAAGACCCTTAATCCATTTTCTACTTTCTTGTCATTTTTCACTTATCATATGAAAACATCTTCCTGAGAAGATTAGAGTGATTTCATTAATGTATTAATTTTTTCTAGATACTAGAGATACAACAGTAGACTCAAAAAGGGGGACAAGTTCTCTCACTTCACGAAATCTTTTCCAGAATTACATCAGAGTTTAGGTGCCCACAAACATTTGGAGAAGGGCATTAAATATTTCCACGAAGAATTAATCATATTTTTACAATCCCATTAAATTCTGAAGTAATGTTCATGTAATAGCTGATGTGCTGACCTAACTGGATATTCATTTTCTAGTTCTGAAGTTGAATGAGGAAGCGGTTTTACCTGACAAGCTTGAGTGTAACAAAAAAGCCTTACGTCAGTATGGGAGCAGGAGGAGATTCCTAGTCCAAAAAAAGTTATAGTTTTTAATGATACTTTGGCAGGACACTGTGTATGCTGATGGCAAAGTAAGGAGGTAGAACTGTTTCTGCAGCCTTGGGGTTCCCAACTGGAATGTGCCCAGCTGGGGCCAGAAAAGAAACTAAACCATTTCATCAACTAGCTTAGTAGTTGAGGTAATGATCAGATAAAGCACCTATTCTCAGGTTTAAAGGCACGGATAAAAAGTTCTGGCTCTTATGGGGCTAAGTGCCCAGAACAAAAGGCCCTCCCTATCACCAGACCTTTTTGTTATATTTTGAACACAGTATTTGTAAGACAGCCTCATTATAATAGAACATCTTGTCCAAAATATAAATACTTAGGCCCAGCACAATGGTTCTCACCTGTAATCTTAGCACTTTGTGAGGCTAAGGCAGGAGGCTAAGCTTGAGGCAGAGAGACCAGCCTGGGCAACCTAGTGAGACCCTGGCTCTACAAATGGCAAAATTAGCTAGTCATGGTGGCACATGCCTTTAATCCTAGTTACTCGGAGGGTGAGGCAGGAGCATTACTTGTGCCTAGATGAACTCAGCAGCCTAGGCTACAATGAGCCATGATAGCATCACTGTACTCCACACCGGGCAACACAGTGAAACTCCATCTATTAAAAAAAAAAAAAAAAATGTATGGGCCACCATGTCTTCCAAAAAGGTTATTCCATGGACAACCACCCATATAAATCCAAAATTTGTGTGCCTTATCATGAAAAACCTTCAGCAAGCACTGTACTCACAACAGTTTAAGATTTTCAACCTTAACAGTGTTAAGATTTTCAACACAACCTTTTCTCACCTTTTTGCTTCCCTTAATAAGTGCCTCTGTTTCTTTCCTCATACACTTTGGCTACGGGCTGTATTTACTTTCAAGTGTGCTGTACCAGTACCAAAATACATACACATCCCAACAAAAATTTTGGTATTTTTGCTTCTGTCATGAACTGAATGGTGAACCCTCAAATGATATATGCACATACATAACCTAATCCCAGGAACTTGGGAATATTACCCTGTATCAGTGGTTCTCAACCTTCCTAATGCTACGACCCTTTAATACAGTTCCTGTGGGTCACAACCCACAGGTTGAGAACCTCTGCCTTATATGGTAAAAAAGAATGGATACAACCTTAGATGGCAAAACACATTATTAATAATTAAGGGTTTTCAGGAGAGTGGCTTCTCCAACATTACTCCACTGAGCCCTAAATCCAATTACAAGTGTCCTTATAATCGTGAATTGGACATAGACTAAAGGAGGAGGGAGTGTGACCACACAGGCCAAGACTGAGATGAAGCACAAAGCCAAGGAGCAGCTGCAGTAACCAGAGGAGGCAAGGAATGGATTGTCCCTGAGAGCCTCTGAAGGAGCGCGAATATGCTGACACCTTGATCTCTAACTTCTGACCTCCAGAACTGTGGAGAGAAGAAACTTCTGCTCTTTTAAGGCACCCACTCTGTTGTAATTTGCTTCAGCAGCCCAAGGAAACCAATACAGCTTCTAAGCACTGTAAAAAACGCTACTGATTCGTTAAGTTCTTGTCATGGGTTGACACAGACCCACAGTTAATACCCAATGAATGCAAAGGGGAAAATCCACATACTCCTATAAATGGTAGAGCATCCTACTTGCGAACTATGAGGTTAGAAGCGGCTATTTAGTACTAGAGTCCACAGTTTTACTTAGTTATTATAACTTAATATTCTGGGCCTTTGCCAACTTTTTATGTTACCTAATACTTTAATTCCTGCAATTTTTTAAAACAAACAAATAACCTCAATGGTTTTGAATTATGCTGGCTATAGAAAACATTCTGAACTTCCACAGCTGAGTACAAATACTATGTAATCTTAGCTCCCAGGTTCATACTTAACAACAAGCTGAGATGGACACTGTGAGTTTAGATTCCTACTCACATTCCATTTAACACACTTTGACAGGCTATTCAAATGGATCATCTTTATCAGGAAGGATAAGCATTCAGATTAGGAGTCCCCAACAAAGTTCGAAGTGCCCATTTCTTAACGTTTATGTCAAATTGCATTTTTATTTAACAATCATCAAATAACTACTCCATACATAAAAACTTTATTTCATTACTCATTAACACCTCACTGAGACACATATGCTTACTCTGTAAAAATTGAAGTCATTAGAAAGTGCCAAAACAGAAGCTAAGAGTTTTGTCTATAGACTAAAATTTGATTGATAAAATGTGCAAATGGTCTTCCATCTAAAATAACTAGGGAATATCTAGATTTGTTCAGACATGCAAACAGAAAAGACCTTTAGAGATAATTCAGCCTTGTGGCTTCACAATGAATTACATAGATGAATATCTAATTGCATTTTAACCCTTTCCAACGCAATTTTTCTGCCACTCACATAGTCTTTGGCTCTTATTATTTTGGCCAAGAAAAAGGTTGGTGGATTACTTTTAATTATCCTGTAGTTTTCAAAGAGAAAAAACAAATATAAACTCAAACTCACCTAATGATTTTAGTATCTATTTTAGGTTACATAAAATAATTCAAGTGTTTTTGTTTACTTTTTCCGATTAATTTGAGAGTGATACTTTTTTTTTATTTTTTTGAGACAGAGTCTCACTTTGTCACCCTCGGTGGAGTGCCGTGGCATCAGCTCACAGCAACCTCAAACTTCTGGGCTTAAGCAATTCTCTTGCCTCAGCCTCCCAAGTAGCTGAGACTTCAAGCTCCCGCCACAACAATTTTTAGAGACGGGGTCTTGCTCTGGCTCAGGCTGGTCTCAAACCTATGAGCTCAGGCAATCCACCCGCCTTGGCCTCCCAATCGCTGGGATTACAGGAAAGAGACACCATGTTTGGCCAAGTGTGGTACTTTTTGAAGCAACCTCTAGGATGAAGTCCAGGCTTCCTCCTGCATGTCTCAAGATCAAGAATGATTTCTCTCCTTCCACCTTTCTCATTTGTTCTGCTACAAACCATACAATCCTTTGCTAATTTTTTTTGTTTTGCATTATAAAAGGCATCTTCCCATTTAGCCTCTCCTCAGTGTCAGAAGATGATGGTCTTCCCCTCTTTCTTGAATTTCTGTTCCTCACATTGCTCACAAGCTGAGTGATGAGATTTCTCCCATAAGAAAGGTGTATCTGCACTTTTTCTCCACTCTTTCTTACCTAATGAGTAAAGGATGTAGCTATTCACAACTGCAACTTCCATAAGAATAATTTTTCCACCATTTGTAGGACCTCCTTGTCAATCTGTAACGTCCACAATAATGATTAGCTTTGTCCACTCTTGCGATACACTTTGCGAATTTGGAAGTGACGGTAGGGTTTTAAAATTGAATAGGCTATTTCTTTCCAGTGATCATCTGTGTTTGAGGGACAAAGAATGTACTCAGCATTATCATTAATCTCTTGTCATGGAATAAGAGGCACACACACAAAAAAATGTGTCAGACAACTTCAGACATCAGAGTGGAACAGGAAAATCATGATGTCAGACAAAGTCCAACATAGGATTAGAAAGGCCTCAGTCTTAGGCGGCGCCTGTGGCTCAAGGAGTAGGGTGCCGGTCCCATATGCCAGAGGTGGCGGGTTCAAACCCAGCCCTGGCCAAAAAAAAAAAGAAAGGCCTCAGTCTAACTTCATGAGAGGTAGAAAGTTAGATGTGAAGTCAAGTAGGTTGATAATGCTGTAGAAATATTCACGTATTTACGTAGGCCTACCTTCAACTGCTATATAGTATGGTAAAAACATAATTAGGTAGATTAACTAAGATGTTATTAAAACAAATACATACACAATCCAATTGAAAAGTAATCTATATAAACCACAACATCTCCATAAAAATATAAAACCATGATCTTTAGAATTCAACTAGATACAACACTTAATCATTGTTTTTTAAGATATGCTACTTAACTAAGATAAAACATCAAGAAAATAAATGACCCTAATTGTCAATGGATGCATAGAAAAATTCTGATTTTTCTAACAGATACATCTTTGCAAATTATGAATGGCCACTCATCCTTGTAATACCATAGGCTTTAAAGCTAATCACTACATAAGGAAGAGGATGGAAGGATGCTCACTTGTATGTCAGGAAGAAGCATTACTGTTTTATCATAAAGCTAAAATAATTATAAGCTTAGCTCTCCTGAGAATGCTGAGTTGTTTTATATTTTATTTCCATGTTTAATCACAATCCAAGTTTGGTTTTTGCCCTTTTTTTTTTTTTTTTTAAGGCAGTCTCATTCTGTCACCCTGGGTAGAGTGCTGTGGTGTCATCATAGCTCACAGCAACCTCAAACTCTTGGTCTCAAGCAATCCTCCTGCCTCAATCTCTTGAGTAGCTGGGAACAAAGGCACATACCAGGATGCCTGGCTAGTTTTTTTCTATTTTTAGAGATGGGATCTCACTCTTGCTCAGGCTGATCTCAAACTCTTGAGCTCAAGCAATCCTCCTGTTTTGGCCTCCCAAAATAGTAGGATTACAGGTATGAGCCACTGTACCCAGCCCACAATCCAGGCTTTAAACATGTATTATTATTTGCACATCTCTGAGGAAAAAATAGAATACATGGTATCTACACTTAATGCATGTATTTATGGGGTTTTAAAAAGTCTTTTACAACCTTCAATAGTTACAGAAGAGAGATATTAGTTATTTAAACAAAAAGCAAGCTGGCCATACTGTCATCGTCATAAGCCACATGGCCACATTTTCAAAACTAATGACACTTGATTTCAAACAAATGCTACATTGTGTAATAAAAGGTAAAACCAATAGTTGTGATCAATGTGATTAGTATGTGGTCAATAAATTTCTCAAATCAGGCTTCGGTTTCTTTCCTACTCTATCTCACCATTGAAGTTCTCTAGCTGAAACAATGCAGGGGTTAAGAGCGCGGACTCTGGAGCCACACAGGTCAGGTTCAGACCCTGCATCTCAGTTTCTTGATCTGAAAAATGGAAACTGCAACAGTGCCCACATAAAGGGTTTTGGTAAGGACATAATGTAAAAGCACTTAGAGTATCACCTTGCATTTATCAAATGTTAGATTTTGGTATTATTATATGAAACCATTACCATTTGTGATAATACAATTTATAATCTTATCGACAAACCACACATTAAATTTTGTACTAATCAGTATTATACTTATTCAGAAACATTTACATAAATAAGGCAATAATTAATAATAAATTTACCCTATCGGAAAACAAAAATGTTTCCTTGGCTATTATCATTAGCAGATATATTAAAAAAAAAAAAAAAAAAAAGTTTCCTTGGCTATTATTATTGGCAGATATATAAAACACATATCTTATGTAAAGAAATGAAAATGCTATCCAATATCTAAACATCAGTAGGCTATCAGAAGGGTAATTAGACTTCCAAAGAAAAGGGCAAAAGTCTTAGATCTCTTTGAATTACTATTATTATTATTATTATTATTGACAGAATTTCACTATATCGCCCTTGGTTGCTACAGGTGCCCGCCACAACCCCAGGCTGTTTTTTGGTTGCAGTTGTCATTGTGTTTTAGCAGGCCCAGGCTGGGCTCAAACCTACCAGCCTCGGAGTATGTGGCCAGCGCCCTACTCACTGAGCTATGGGCGCTGAGCCAGAATTACTATTATTATTATTTTAGAGACAAGATCTCACTCTGTCACCTAGGCTGGAGTGCAGTGGCACAATCATAACTCACTACAGCTTTGAATTCCTGGGCTCAAGTGAGCATTACCACCTCAGCCTCCTGAGCACCTAGAACTATAGGTAAAGGCCACTACATCCAGCTATTTTCTGTCTTTTGTAGAGACGGGGTCTTGCTGTGATACCCAGGCTGGTCTTAAACATCTGGCTTCATGTGATCCTCCCATCTTGGCCTCCCATCTTGGACTACAGGTGTGAGCCACCATGCCTAGCCTTATTTTTATAAATGAAATACACAAATACATAGTACCATAAAAATACAAATATTTTAAGAACTTTCAAAGAATAGCTTTAAGCCAAATGTAAGGTTTCAGTAAAAATAAATTTACATGCTTAAAGAAACTACAGCAATACTCTTAAATAAAAGTCTTCATGAGTCAATTTTTACTTAAGGCAGAAAATAGCTTCATGTAATTTTTAGTATAATTATCTATTTCATTTCCTGATTCACAATATAGTAAATATTTAGTTGCTTGATGACAGATAACAACCAAATTTACACATATGAACTACCTAAAAGAAAATATGGCAGTGTATTTTCCCCTAGATTTCATAAATAAATATTAGCACAACAAATAAATATTGAATACATAATTCATAATTGTGTGATATATCTTAAGTATCTTAAAACTAAACATATAGTTATTGAAGAAATACATGAAGACGGATCTAATACAACATTTACAGTCTTTAAAACTCTCCATTACATTTTTATACAGAGAGGCCCGATTATGTCTAAGTGGAAGCCTATTAAAGTCTCTCAGGGAGTAAAAGGTAGGTATTTCTTACTGAATTTATTATAATCATCTTATTATAGATGTCTTAAAAATAACCCTGAAGAATTTTGTTCATATTACCTACATTACAATGAACTAGTAAATAATTTTCAACTGTATAGAGATAATATGAAATATAATTTTTAAAAAATGAAAGTGTTTTTGCATATTGCAGGTGCTTGTTAAATATGTATTAATTAAATAGTCCAGTTCTTGCAAATCTAGATTTTTAGGTTATCAATTCCCTTCTACTGAAACTTTCAAATACATTCTCTCCTTGCCCTCAAGCAAACGAAAAGTGTTAAATTCTATTGTGATATCTATGCAATGTCTTTGACCATTTGTCATCAACTAGCTTTGGATGTATGTTATAGTCTCTGAAATTGGGCTATGTCTACAAAACATGCTAGAAGCATTACGAACTCCTGCTCAGCTCATTCATTTTCAGGGCTGCTCAAGAGCACTACAGATCATAGAATAAGCTTCTATAAACATTTTTACTTAGAATTGAGGAAAATGAGCTGCTAAGAGATTCATTCATTCAAAAATACTTAGTGAGTGCCAATTATATATATAAGCACTAAGAATGCAGCAATAAATGATACAAGCATTGTCCCTGACCTCACAGATCTTTAAGTCTAGTAAGCAGGTGTGAGAACAGAGGACTTGAGAAAAGGGTATGAGACCCCTGAGCAAGTAAAATTCAAAATGAAAAATTCTCACATCTCTTCAAACACTCTTACTGATCTAGAATGTCACACTGAGACTAAGAGAGGGCAACATCTCCTATCCGCTGGCATTTCCAAATAGCATCCTATGTAACTTGAGAAAAAGGTGCTCAATGATGTTAACTGGTTTGATGCATAACCTTGGGGAAAGGGGGCAGGAGGAATATCAGCATATGATTCTTCAATATTTCCTATGAAGATAACTCGGTTTGCTGCTGTGCTGATTCCAAGACAAGGCACTGCACCGGTTCCTCTGAGAAGCCTCCCGACAACGCAAGCAAAAGCACAGTAACAGTTTCTGATGCTACCTTCACCCAGAATAATATATAATACACCTTACCTTTCAGATTCTAAGACACCATCCATTCTTGTCTTTTTCTTTCATTGATTTCTGCATAGTACTGATTGAGGTCACATTTCAAAACATTCAAATTTCTCTTTATGATGATTTCACCAGGTGGAATCTGGGTTATTGCAGAGGTCACTGAGACATCTGTCTGCTCTCGGACTGGTCAGTGTTAGCACAGCAACTGGCCACAGTTGTTGGAAGGGGCTTACAATTTTAGTGATTTTGTGTTGTGTTTCCAAGATGCCTCAAAAGCTTTCCAGATGTACCCACGTTCCTCCGCTTTACCACATATCCTCTTTCATGATTATTTTGAAAAGTATATTATAGTTCAGAAATTTTTCTTCTACTGCATAATGCATGAACTTGTCATTTTTATATTAAGGATAGCTTTCATATCTGCTTCCTAAAGAAAGCTGGAGTCCATGTTTTACTTTGAAGGCAAAGCAATGATGAGAAAAATACCTTTGCACCGAATTATCACAAGATGTTAGAACGCCACCCTCTCTAAGATCTCAGGATGGCTGTTCTGTCAATGCTTAATCTGTTTCATAATTTACTTATTTAAAAAAAAAAAACTGCATAATTGCTGCATATCATTAAGCATTCGGGTATTTGTTTCATGATATTCTGAAAATTAGTTAATCAAATCCTTTGTTTTCAGGAAACATTACACTTTAAACCAAAAAGTGATATTTTTAAATCATTCATTTGAAAACTGTAACACCTGAATTGAGTTATAGTATCAAGTTTTACAGGGAAAGAAAAAGTGAGTTGGAGGGTGGGGGGGGGAACAAAGCATTTAAACAAGCTAGCCAACAGAAAAATAGCATCCTGGCAATTTAATGAAGAATAAACTGTGAGATTAGTTTACATAGCAGTAGATACGTTGTGGAGAATTACTCAAATTACTCAATCTGTACTCCGCTTCCTGCTGGGTTAAATGTGAGCTAAATTATTATTTTGCTTACATTTACACCCTTGTAGATTGTGAAAGCAGAGCTTTCTTTTTAATCTGCTTTCTGCATTATAGAAAGTCTCAATTCCACACACTGCATTGAACACAAAATCATTCTTGTTCTAGTCTCACAATGTTAAGTGTAGCCATAGAATTTTAAACTATTACAAAGAAGCAGACCAAATAAAACAATAATTTCATTGGAAATTTTCTAACTCCCTTACTCTAGGTATTTTCCATTTACCACAGCACACTATCTGAATATTTAAATCAATGCAATATCCTACACTATGTACACACTGCAACAAGTAGCGTTAATGAGTATCGACTATGAGAGCAGTTGAGTCCATAACGCTGATCTGCTGGCCAGGTATCTCTAGCAACTATCACAGAATACGTAGCCAATAACCATTAACTGAGGGAGAAACAAACCTACCATGATTCAAAATGAACACTTTACCCATGTCAGAAAAGCTCTCTCAAGCAGAGACATCTCAACTATAACACAATCTCATATAGCTCCATCCATTCTTCTGTTAGAACATGCTGATGAATACCACATACAATGATGCTGGCTCACTCTGGCAGTAACAAGAGTTTGCAGGGAAAGCTCTAGTACTCGCTCATCAGGAGGAGGCCTAATCTGAAAAAACTCTCAGATGGTTAAACCTACCCATGAACCTTGCCTCTATTTTAAAAATCAGAGCTTTACAAAAGAAAAATGAACAAACTAAATAGGGTTCTACTCTCTCACCAATGAGTCTTTCTACAATGAAGTTTATGTTCACATGGATGGAGCTGTATTCTTCTTAGTGAAGTATCTCAAGAATGGAAGAAAAAGTATCCAATGTACTCAGTACTATTATGAAACCAATATCTATCACCCACACTTTCATACTAAAGATAAAACACAACGATAGCCCAGAATGAGGAAGGAAGAGGAGGGTGAGGGGAGGGGTTGGGGGGAGGCCGAGTCGGGGGAGGATAATTGGCGGGGCCTCACCTATTGTGCATAATGCAAGGGTACGTGTCAAATCAATATTAAGAGTAGAGTATAAATGACTTAATACAACAATTAAGTAAAAGAGGTGAAAGCTATGTTAACCAGTTTGATGTAAGCATTCCAAATTGTATATAAAATCAGCACAATGTACCCCATAAACACATTAATGTACACAGTTATTATTTAATTAAAAAAATGAAGTTCCAATAGTATGTGACCCTAAAATAACACTGCATCACACCATACACTCTATAATCATTGGGGTGAGTCTATGACCTCCAAAACTTCCCTCTTCCCTCTTTGGTATTTCTAGACATTGTACTGGTTGTGTCTTGTACCATGGCATGTACATGGTCAAAGGAAAAAGTGGTAAAAGCCAGAAAGGAAGCGTCCTCAGCCAAGCACTGTGCTCAGGCTTCACGCACAAGCGACGACTTCACGGCAACACTGAGAGACTGACTGGTCCTGCAGCACCTTCACTTTCCACCGATAGCCAGGCCGAGCCTCTGAGACGCTGGGACAGCTAGTAAAGGGCAGAGCTGAGATTCAAAGGAGATCCACCTTAATTGACAAACTCCTACCACACCACAGTGGTCAGGCTTTCACAAGGAGGTGGGACATTACAGTGGCTGGAGCACACACTCCGAGGAAGCCAGGTGTCTGGTTTTAAATGCAGTTCTGCCCCTCAGTAGCCAGGTGGACCACAGAAGGCATATTACTCACCCCTCTGTGCCTCAGCCTCCTTTTCTGGGAGATTGGGACAATAATTATGGAGAAATAATTAGCATTAATGTGTGTTAATCATCATTTAACCCCAAATATTCAGAATTGAGAGACTAAAGCATATGACAATATTAAGCTTTCGTAAGTGCAGGAATAATAGTATAGTTCAACTTTTGGTATATTTACATTCATTTGTAACTATCCTGTAGTAAGCAAAGTAAATTATTCTTGATTTATATCATACTTAAATATGTGATTATGCTTAGGCTTATAAAACTGAGGAGAACGGATGCTTCCATTTCAATGAGTACTACTCTATATTAAAAAGTATAGCATCAAATAATTGAGCACTAGAAAATCTACTATTAAAGACACAAAAAAGTAATGCACATCAAGTAAAATAATCTAAACTTCCCAGGTAATTTTCTTACCATCTTTCTAAAGTGATCTAATTTGGCAATTTGTGGTTAGTCATCTGTTAATATTTTCTTAGAAAACAACGAAGTGTCCTTAAATGTTGTCCTCGAATTGAAGTGCACAGATACAGAAAACATTTTAAAAGAACAGAAGACATCAAGGAAATGCAACCACAAATCACATGCCGTTCAATTGTTCAAGGAAGCCCATTCTTCTCCTGGAAGAAAGCTTAGAGACCAGATACCAGAACAGCTGCTTTTCAATGATAAAAATGAATTTACTTACCTCGGCCCTCTGAGGGCAGTATTACCTAACACATAGATAGAAATATCAGAAAATAATCTTTACCTACAATTCTAATAAAAATAAAATTTTTTAAATGAAATGGGCATATTTGCTCATTATGCCTGAATAGTTCTTTCTCACTATGATCTATGCCTCTACAAGCATAATGATCTGTTTTCAAATGTTTCTAATAACTTTAAAAGCATTTTCTTAAAAAGCAAGGCATCAGGAAGGAAAATGCCTTGAAGCCTCAATTCATGGAAGTCATCCAAAATACCACAAAATAAAAAATTATATGATTCTACAATTGTATAAATACTGTATTAAATTCCTGATTTAATGCTCCCTGTAGAATAACTTGTTTTGTAAAAACTGCAGGACATCAAAACATACACTCTTTCAGAAAAGAGAAAGTGACGCAAGGAAATTAACATGGACTCACAAGGTCTCTTCTGAAAAGCAGCCAAAACCAATAGCCTCAATTGTTAAAAACTACTCATTTCTTAATATAATAATGTAATACAAATGACAGCTTGACAATGTAGTTCAAAGCACTCACTTGGTTTTCGTAACTGTAAGAATCTTTACATGCCCTAAGGATTATCAATCCTAGACTCTAAGTCAATGTGCACAAAAAATAGGGGGAAAGTGTTCTGGCATTCACAAGGTTCTTTAATTCATTGCAATTAAAGGTTTAAAGGTTTTTTGGATGTACAAAACACTGAAATCCATAATCCAGTAGTATGACAGACCTTTAAGAATAAGTGCTAATATTCATGTCAGAGCTTTATGTGTAAGTTAATTAGTGATTATCCAAGTCTTATCCAACTTCACATCACTCTGTCTCCTACCCCAAAAGAAAAAACTAAGAAAGTGATATCTGCAGTGAGTGAACTACTGAAGGGAGATAAAAAATTATTATAAGCAGGTATACAGCAAATTTACTTTTATACAGCAAGATCTAACATGGTTCAAACTGACTGCCATTTAGTGGAAGTGTCATTTTATTTAGATTTTGTGTTTACTTTTGAGAAAGTCCTTGCTTTTAGAACATAAGGTATAATTCCCGACTCTTGAACTATGCCATTATCTGATATAATTTTGAGTAAATTAGGTTTTTAATATTTGTACTATCAGAATTAAGAAGTTTTATTTTTTTCTAAAGTATGTAGTACCACAGATATTTTAAGGTCAAAGAAAAAACTTATATTTCAAATCCTTTTTTACTAAAACAAAAAGTACACTGAATTAACAGAGTCATCTGAATACACTTCACATGCTGAGAAAGGAAAGAAGGTCATTTCATAAAATTCTTTTCTATAATAAATATATATACTTAACTATCTCTTCAGAACGATGCCAGGAAACAACAGCTGCTGTTCTATGCGCTTTCACTTAAAAGTATAAAATATGAACTTTGCTGCTGTGTTCCAGTCTCAAGCAAATAAGTGACTTGCTTAGCCAAAAAAATACACGAACTTCACGGTTTACGCCTTTCCTGCCTTTGTATCTTAATCATCTTCTGTTCTTAAAAGTGCTACCAAGTTTACCAACATCTTTAATCAGATTTTCTTGAAACTAAAACACATTAAAAATTTTAAGCCAAAACATTTAGCAAGATGCCTTAAAGAATATGTCAGACAGCAAAATACTCTTCTGTTTTCAACATACTGGCCAATATTTTTAAAAATTACTATTCATGCAGGATTTTTATGAGGCACAATTCAAATACACATTAAAGCTAGAAGTTCCTAAAGTTTTCTGAATTATCCTAAAAATATACCAACTAGAGTTTCGCTCATTTGTAAAAATGTCCTCATAATTAAATAGTTTCATCTTCATCTGTGATACCACTATGGGTATTTCCACCTCTTTGGTACTGTAAGTTGTTTTTGGTAAAAATACCATTAAAAAAAAGTAGACTGTTCACACTTAATCTGTGTATGAACACTGGCATCCATCACCCCGTGCCATCCAGCATTAACGTATCCTTCTATAAACCAATTAAATAAAATGTAACCAATTTATTCTTTCAAACACAAGTCTTCAATCACTATCTCCAGTCCTAGGAACCACTCTTAGATACAGAATTAGGCAGCTCTCCCAGGTGCAACATCCTCTGACTCTGCCCAAAATTACTAAAAAATATTTAATGAAGTGAATACTGACAGAAACAACAGTTTAAGAAGAAAAACCTGTAAGAACCACCTATATCTGTGTGGGAATTAATTATACCCTACTGAATTTACTGACTCCCTCAAGTCCACCAAAGCCATTTTCCACCTACTCCTCTAAGAAAACACTTATGCTCATCTTAGCACATCCAGCCCTACAGAAATTTTATCAGTTTCTTCATCTGCAAAGTAAAGAATAATGACGATCAAATAATGCTTTAAAACTCCATAAGGAGAAGAAACATTATTTTTAGTGCTGTTTGTCCATTTTACTCATTATATTTATTAATTGCAAGTCTTTTAAAGTCTTATTTTAAAAATAATTATAATGGCCTAGTGCAGTGGCTCGGACCTATAATCCTAGCACTCCGAGAAGCCAGGCAAGAGGACCCTTGAGCTCAGGAATTCAAGACCTGCCTGAGCAAGACTACTAAAAAATAGAAAATCAGCTGAGCATTGTGGCAGGTGCCTGTAGACCCAGCTACTTGGGAGGCTGAGACAGAAGGATCTCTTGAACCCAGGAGTCTGAAGTTGCTTGTGAACAAGTCTGACGCCATGGTACTCTACCATGGGAAACAAAGTGAGACTCTGTCTCAAAAATACATAAATAAATAAATAAATAATTATAATCAAAATCAGCTTAAGTATTAGCTATAACAGAGAATAATTTAGTTCCAAAATAATTTGAGATTCATATTAAAGGCACAATCAATGATTCTTCAGCAATGTCATACTGAATTGTTAGGAAAAAATATGCTTTAGATGACAAAATATTAAATCATCACTGAATAACCACTAATATCATACTTCCAAAGTTCTTATATTCAAGAGACTTCTTTACATACTCTTTATACAGCTGATTTCCCTCTAGATTAATGAAACAATCACAAATCACTAAATAAATATAAAGTTCTAATAAAACAACCTTATATCCATGACCATTCTCTTAAATGGCCTTTAGAACTTTGTACTCTTAATTTACAATAGTCAGACAGCATTATATAAATACTCCAATTGAAATACCTACAGATCTCTAGAGCTTGCATATAACGCCTATCACAGATAAAAAATTACTAACAGCTACTACTGAATTCTTTCAGGACATTCTAAATATAGTATTATCTCATTTAGTCCCACGATCCTTGAATAGCCGTTGTTTTCCTTCTATCAAAAAATGAAAAAATTCACAGTTAATTAAGTGACTTTCATTCATTCAAGTGAATTTACTCATCTTAAATCTAGTCTGTATAATTTCAAAGACACTCTGCCTTTAATGTTTCCATTACCCTAGTATATACACTTGCCTGTATTACTAAGATTTAGCCAACGGCTCTGAAGACTAAGAAGTAATATATGATCAATAAAGCACAGACCTAAAGCTTGCTTTGTCAGCCACTCATTAACATCCTGACCGCTGGTAAACCGTGCTCTCACTTTAATAATACTTCTGCCTAGAAAATGGCAAGTTGCTTGTCCCTAAATCTAGTAGGGACATTAGGACTGACTATAAAACCATAAAAATGGAGACATAATTCTACATATAAAAATATGGATATGTTCATGGCCATACACAATAAAAATAAATACAGAAAGATCCACTGTAATTGATGATTCGCCTTTTCATCAAATATGGATTAGAGTCACTTAAAGGAAAAATTCACAGTGAGATAGAAAGTTTTTCTAAATTGACCTGACCTCTATTTCTTTATGAAGAGTAGAAAATGACAGATGACTTTTCCTTAATCCTTTCAGAAAGAAATAACTCTAGACACAAAGATCTGCCAGCACACTAACCTACTGACCATACTTTAGGCATTTCTGCTTAATAATTATGCAGCAAGGCCAGACATGGTGGCTCACACCTATAATCCTAGCACTCTGGGAGGCCAGGCAGGTGGGTGGATTGCTTCAACTCAGGAGTTCAAGAGCAGCCAGAGCAAAAGCCAGACCCCATCTCTAAACATAGCCAGGCATTGTAGCAAGGACCTGTAGTCCCTGATACTTGGGAGGCTGAGGCAAGATAATTGCTTGAGTCCAAGAGTTTGAGGTTGTTGTGAGCTATGATACCATGGGACTCTACCAAAGGTGACAAAGTGAGACTCTGTCTCATAGGAAAAATTATTCAGCAAAATCTTAAATGTTTTAGGAAGAATGAGCTTACCAGGAGTTAAAATAAATACTCTTTAATCCTCCTTGTATTTTTGATTTTTTAAATGACCACAAAATTCTAAAAAAAGGAAAGAAAAGGGCAGAACCTCTTTTTTTGTTTTCCAGTCATTCCATTCATATTGTGATTGTTTTTGAAACTTTACAAAAATGTTAGGTGTTCTAGTAAATACCATGGAAAATTTTCACCTAAAATCACTGTTTTTTCCTCAATTATTTAAGGTCAAAGTAATAAAGCAAACAATAAAATAAACATTCACTTCTACCTAAATATGAACATTATCATGGCATTTGAAAACACTCCACATAGTATCAAATCTCTACTGGATCAGAAGGAAATAGCAACCAACTCATTAAAACTTGATGAAAATACATGCCTGTCATTTATAGAGTCACAATAACCAAGAGAAAAACAGTATTAATCAAAAAAGGATGGATTACCATAGTTTCACAACTAAGAACATCTAAGTTCTAAGTACGGTGGAATTAAGTAGTAAAACAAGTTGAGTACTCTCTCTCTCACCCCTAGTGGCAGGCTATAAAATCAGTTCAGTTTCAAGTAATAGTTTAAGGACTAACTAGTATTAAACTGTTAATGTGTGCATTAAGATCTTAGCAATTCACCTGACTGGCTTCTATCAAAGCTCCTGATGTCAGTTAGCAGGTTACACCTAACATCCACCAAACAAGTTCGCTATCATCCATACGGAGAAGGAAGCAAAGTTTGTATTGCATTTAGAGGAAGAGTTGCTTTCTCCAACTAGACACGAACAAGGGAGGGAAGAGGAAGTACTGAACCCTTAAACTAATTACCAGAGTGAAGGAAGGGGGGCATGCAGGGAAACAATGATAATTGGTATGTACCCCTGGTTAACCACAGCCACACATACATTCATTCTGTATGTGCACAAACAGCAGCAGCATCATAAACCGTCTCAAGTTCTAGCCATTATTCAGTTCGACATCTGCACATGTTTATGCGTCTCTCCAAACAACCTCTTGAACACCCTGCTGGAGCTGTCATTTTTTTCTTCTCCCTATCTGGCAGATGGCAAGTCAACAATCGGCATCAACAGCAGCCGAATATCTCCCCCTCCATCCTACCCCCCTGAACAGACACAATAATAACTTCTTTGTGCTTCCCTACAATGCAGCTGCTTAAACCATTTCGCTACAAGGCTGCTTTGCCTTAATAAAAAAAAAAAAAAAAAAAAAATCCCTTCTGTCAAGTCTAAAAAGCAGCATAATGTTAAGCAAGCTAAAGCCACAGCACAGCTGCAAACGGGCAGACACATTGACAGCTCCTCCCTTAACAAAGCCCCGTGAATTGAAGGGGGTTCATCTGAGGCTCACACAGTAATTAGTATAAAAAGTCCGACAGCCTCTATTATGCTAAGGGAAAAAAAAAGACTGGACAGAACTGGGCTGCTGTTTTGCGTCAAAGAGTTCTGCTGCAGAGTAGATAAATCATGTTGGGTTTTTTCCTCTCTTTTTAAAGACAGTAATAAGGAGGATGAGAGAAGCTAATTTGAAAACTTGGACACAGTAATTGTACCATATGGTGAGCATTTATCCTTTCCGAAATGCACGCTAACAGTCACTTACATGCACATTGCTTTGTTTTACAGTTGTTATTCTCTCTACCATATTCATAAAATGGATTTGAATATCTGATACTCAAGAGAAGTTGTGTGTAATTAGCAACAGAATTGCCTAGGTTGAATTTATTGGTTTTGCACTACAATCTAGAAAGATGCAAAACAAAATTAAACAACATATCCACTATGTGAAATGTTTTTTCTTTAACTCAATAAAAAAACTAATGAACGCTAGTTCAGTGGAGTGTTTCTAAGTAAAGGTACAGTATATTCTGAAAATTCCAACAGAATAAATTATGGCTGTTGGTAAGATTTCTACTGATCAATTTCAAAGATACTATGTCACAATGAGAATGAGATTTCATTAATATCATCTACTTTACTTCTACATTCCCCTAAAGCAGATGTAACTCTTCCCTGTATGTATCAGGAAACTTAGATCCAACAGAATTTCCTTGTGTCTTAAAAAATTTTAAGAAATTCTGTCAATTATTAAAGTTATTAAGTACACATGCCAAGCACCATACTAGGCACCAGTGGAGAATATAAAAAAGTTTTCACATTTAAAGAAAAAAAAGCATAGACTATTTTTGTCCACTTTAAAATTCTGTAAAACTCTTGCCTACTAGTTGAAAAAAGACTTCAATAACATTGGTGCATTGATAATCAAGGCACAATATGTATCAAAATGACATTTTTCTGACCCAGCAGTTGTAAGCTTAGTTTAATCAGAAGTAAATTTGTTTTGAGACAGCAGTATTCCGTTTGTGATAAAGACACTGTGTTCACCTGCTATAAACTACGCTGTAAACACTGACATAATCCACTAGGCCTCTCATGAATCCTAGAAGTTTTAAGTTGAGTAAAATAATTGCTCTGAATTTCTGCAATTTATATATGGCTAGAAGTATTCTTTTAAACATATTTTTAGGACATAAAGAAAAATGTTTTAAGGATGTATTAGCTCAACATAGAACTATTGAAGTCCCCACTAAAGCCTGAAATAATCTGCGTCTTTAACAAACATATATCCATGGTAATAACTTCCCAGTATTACTCTAGAAGACTGTGACCCCACCCAGGAAATGGGACATGATTACATTCACAAAGAATGGCACCATCAAAGCACCACAAATAATATTCTACAATAAATCTCCATTTTTGGCTTTGCTACTAATATTAGGCCATATGTCCAATTTATCTGAAAGAAAAATATTCACTTTGTGGTATACTGCTTTACAGTTTACTAAACCTTTTCAAATATTAACATGGGTCTTAAAAGCTCATTATGCTACATCAGCTTTGATTTGACATATGCAGATGTTTGGAGAAATATATGACCAGCAACACATGTCTGATTCTGAATACATACTTTCAAACCAGGTGAATGCTACTGAATTAACAAGGTCATGATACGATCTGGTGTCAATTTACAGAGAGAGAAAAATCATTTTTTCCAAAAATGTGCGGAGAAACATTGTATAATAATTATTCTTGTTAATTAAATTGTTCAGAAATAGGTTCAAATGTGACCAAATGACTGATCTTTTCATATGATAAAAAGTCATTGTTAAGAGTAATGGGTGGGGGGTGGCTCAGTGGGGAGGGCTCCGGCCCCACATGCCAAGAGTGGCGGGTTCAAGCCCAGCCCTGGCCAAACTGCAACCAAAAAATAGCCGGGAGTTGTGGCAGGCACCTGTAGTCACAGCTGCTTGGGAGGCTGAGGCAAGAGAATCACGTAAGCCCAATAGTTAGAGGTTGCTATGAGCCGTGTGAGGCCATGGCACCCTACCCGAGGGCGGTACAGTGAGACTCTGTCTCTATAAAAAAAAAAAAAAAGAGTAATGGGTGGGGCCACACCTAAGGTGCATCTTAGAATGGGTACAGGCGAAATTTACTAAAGGCAGAATACAAATGTATTCTGCATACAATAACTAAGAAAATGCCATGAAGGCTACGTTGAACAGTTTGATGAGAATATTTCAGATTGTATATGAAACCAGCACATTGTACCCCTTGATTGCACTAATGTACACAGCTATCATATAACAATAAAAAAAGGGGGGGGAGAGAAAAAAAGTCATTGTTAGAGGAGAAACAAGAATTTGTTTCTCTTTAGAAAGACTAAGTTGAGGATTAGGTAAATGGTATGTAACTGTAAGATCTGAAAATTTAATAGAATAATGATGGGCTTGACTTCAGAAAAAGATGTTGTTGCAACATTTGATCAACAGTTTTTCTTAGCTAAATCTATCAAGAATTTCTAAATTATCTGAAATTATTTTGCATTATATCAACTGAAATACAAAAAGAATTGTAGGGGGAAAAAGTAACTATTTTAAAAGTTTCTAATAAGAAGCATCTGCCAAGAATACAAATAGTTTTTAAGAATACTTCCTACATATAATCATAATTCTGACATGCTTTTCCTAAGGGGTTATGGGGAGAACTAAATTTAGATAGAATAACGTTGTAAGAAAATGTTTATAAATTATAATTAAAGAAACAATGATAACAGGAGGTCTGCTAAAATTTTTATTTTGATTTACCTACAATGTATCTTAAAAGAGCCCATTATGTCACAAAAGTGACAAGTTGGTGTTTTCTTATTAAATGTGAATAACTGACATCCTCATAAAAGGTTTACCAGGTACCAAACATAATTCTTGAAAGTATCTGGTCAAAAGATGACATATCTATAGGAAAATGTTGCAATAGTCTATTGATAGACTAATAATGAAGGCAAAACCTGATCCAAGACATCGAGATGCAAAAACGTAACACTTATATGGACTTCCTCCGTCCAAGGTCAAGCAGTGCATTATTTAACGACAAACTTTTCATTTCTTTAATAAAAGCAAATCAAGCAATAAGAATACTTACCAAAGAGTTTCAAATTCAGAAAGCCAAGAAATTAAAAATAAAATTACTTGGTATTTTACACTGATGATGTGGGAAAGATTGAAAAGAGGAGAGGTCATGTTTAGAACAGTATTCAGAAGCAGTCCTCAGCCAGAGATGTAACCCTGACACTTGTTTTTAACCTTAATGCTCTACTATGGCTTTTTAGTTTCAAGGAACAAAGACCCACTGAAGCTAAAGGGTTTCTCACCCAAAGGAATGAACCGCATACGAACACACTGTGCGAGTTACACCTGGAAAGTGATAAAATCACTGCCCTTTGTCTTATTCAGGGCTTGTGCCAGGTTTGGCATCTGTCTCTCCCATTCCCTCTCCCAAACCTGGTATCTCTCACTCAGCATGTCTATTACATGTTCCAAGCTCACTCTAACCACCAACTCCTCAGTTTCCTCACAGGTTTTGTTCCCTTTCCCCTTAGAGGCAATGGACACGATATTATTATGGTTTTACTTCTTTATCGCTTAACTGCTTCCGTCTTTCACCTCCTCGATTCCTTCCAGGAGCACTTGAATCAGATGTTTACCAGTCAGCTTTACAGGGGTTGACTACCCCCAACAACAGGAGGGGAATCCCCCTCACTTAAAAAGGGCCAGGAAAAGAGCAATAAATCACTGGTATCTCCAATACATGTAGCCATGCTGGGGGGCAGTGGGAAGGCATAGGTAACGAGATTCAAGAAACAGATTTCTAGTTCACTAGATTAATCTTAGTGGAAAAAAATACTCATAATTAGGGCGGCGCCTGTGGCTCAGTGAGTAGGGCGCCGGCCCCATATGCCGAGGGTGACGGGTTCAAACCCAGCCCCAGCCAAACTGCAACAAAAAAATAGCCGGGCGTTGTGGCAGGCGCCTGTAGTCCCAGCTACTCGGGAGGCTGAGGCAAGAGAATCACTTAAGCCCAAGAGTTAGAGGTTGCTGTGAGCCGTGTGACGCCACGGCACTCTACCGAGGGCGGTACAGTGAGACTCTGTCTCTACAAAAAAAAAAAAAAAAAAAAAAATACTCATAATTAAAAGTTGTAGGGAATGTTTCCCTAAATATGTTAAAAAATAATTTGCAAAAAAATGATGAATGTTTTGTCTGTCCACTGGACAGAAACATGAAGGCATCCCGGAAGAAGTCATTTGAGTCTTGTCATTCACTGTTAGTACATAAAGCACGTCATGTTTTATACTAGTGAATAGCTTTCACATCATATAATTGAAAATAAAACTAATCCTGTGGTTAGTGTTATTCCAAAAATAGATATAGGACTTCCACATAAAATTTCAATATGTATTGAAATCCCTTTGTTACAACTATTGTACACTAGGTAACAGGTAATCCAAATGGCTTCCCATGACGAGTCTTGCCCAGTGCCTTTTTAGATTGTGTCAAGATTTTTAATCAAAAATACTGGAAGCACAGGCGGACTCCATCTGACAAATAAGTGGGGTTCCAAAGGCTATTTACTTTGTCAGAGATTTAAAATTTAGTTTACCATAGAAAAATATTAATGTTTTTACAATAAATATGTAGGCTTGTGTTCACAGGTATTAATATTCTCATCAATATCCAATGCTCCTACAGATGGTACACAGTCTACAAAGAATAATGGAGAGATGTCTTGCTCAAGAGTTTCAAAGCTGTAAGCACCTGATGAAAGAAACGACATACTGAGCTTCCTCCACTGGACGGCCATGTATCAAAGACAGGATGACAAAAATCGGAGTTTTGAGTGAAAGGTGGTACCAAACCACACCTTTGCTCACTTTCAATACTGAGACTCTAGGATATTATAATTCTCTGATTAGGCAATCAAGATTTAGGTTTTTTTTTTTTTTTTTTTTTCAAGATTTAGGGTTTTAAAGGGACATGCCCAAGGACCAGTTCTTTTGATTTCAAGTCTAGGGCTACTCCAACTAATTTAGATCATAAAGCATACATTCTACATTATACTTGTTAAAAAAACCCAGGAATCTCAAGTCACCCTTAATAGCACTTCTACTTTTAAAATTAATTATAAATTATAATTATTACACCCAGTTATGCTGAGTATGTAATATACCTATAACTCTCTACACCTTGTAAAGCATGGGAGTTAGGCTTTGCACAGGAAGATAAAGGACCCTTCCTCTTCAATTAGCGGTAAGCAATTGCTTCCAAAACCACCAAGGCTCAGCTGAGATGGTCTCTTAGCACTTGCTTAACATGGAATTTCATGTCTGGTTGCAGCAATTATGAACAGTGTGTAAGAAAACTTCCACATCGGCGGCGCCTGTGGCTCAAAGGAGTAGGGCACTGGCCCCATAGGCCAGAGGTGGCAGGTTCAAACCCAGCCCTGGCCAAAAACTGCAAAAAAAAAAGAGAATTTCCACATCTTACAGCCACTGCCAACAAACATACAACTGAGACATGAGCATTCAATAGTTAGTGATTGCCCATTCTCTTGATCATTTATATAGGCAATGAAAATTAGAAACATTATTTTAGTCATATAGTGCATTTTAAATTTAAAGCTATTATTAATCCATTTTAAGCTCTTTAAAAATCTATCTAAAATCACAAATATTTTACCCCTCTCCTTTTTTAACTGTCTTATAAAATTCCATTTTGAGACCAAAAGATTAAATGGCCTACCACAGTGGTTCAGGCCTGAGCCAAAAATAAAATAATTAACCAGGCATGGTGGCATATACTCCTGTGGTCCCAGCTACAGGTGAAACTTAGGTAGGGGGATTTCTTGAGCCTAAGGAGTTTGAGGTTACTGTGAGCTGATAATTCCAACTGCACTTTAGCCAAGGACACACCCTGTGTACAAAAGATAAATAAGTAAATAAATCCTATCCAATTCTGAGATTTGATTTTCTTATGTCATAATGCCCCTTTATCTTCCAGTTCCCAAGAACTGCTCTCCTAATTTGTCTATATTTACTATCTATCACTCTCTGCTATCTGTAAGTTTTTTGTATCAATCCCCTAAAACAACATTTCAAATTTTTACTACCCTATATTCATTTCCTCTCATTAAGTTTTATACTAACTCCTCCAACTGGAGTCATACCAAATTTCTCACTCCCAGTTCAACTTTAATTTTCTTGACTTCTAATTCCAATTCCTAATAAAAGAGAATTAACTTTTGAATAAACTACCTTTTTAATCATTGTTGAGTGTATTAGTGAAGTTAATGCTGGCTGCTGAAAGAGATAAACCATGAGATCTTAGTGGTTTTACATAATGAAAATTTTATTTTTGGCACATGTAAAGTTAAAATAAATGTTCCTTCTCCGTGAGTGATTCTCTTACAGGCAGGATTCAGGGACCCCAAGACGCCTTCCTCCTAGATACTCTGCCATCTCCTTGGTTTCATAATTGCCATCAAAAGGGAAAATAGAAAGAAGACTGAACACAGTGTTTATAAGCCAAGCCTGGAAGTGGCATGCATTAATTCTGCTCATATTTCAGTGGCCAGAACTCAGTCGTATAGACACACATAACTTCAAGGCAGATGGGAAATACAGCCTAGCTTTATGCTGGGGCAGGGATGTGGGCAGGGATGACATGTGCAAATAGATGCAGTAAACAACCCATCTTTGGTATACTGAACACCTACTGTGAGTTCTTAAATAAATTCTTACTCAACTGCCTTTGCTTTATGGAAGATAGATAAGAAATGAAAGCAACTATATATCCAAAAAAGGTTAAAATGGTAAATTTTGTATTATATATATTTTACCAAAATAAAAAAAAAAGCTTAAAATCTTTTTGGTCAGACTAAATACAGATATAGAGACATATGAAAGAAGCAGTGAAAAACATTTTCGATATAAAAAAGTCCTAAATCAAATATGAGCAAGTGTCAAACCATAAATAAAAGATTAAGTAAAATATCGTCATGTACTTATACCATACTACATAGAGTTCTATGATTTTTATTCTAAATACGGTCTCTCAGCCTGTCTTGGCCTGGTTGCTCTGTTCTAAAAGACATCAGGAGAAAAGAGACTTGGTAGTATCACAATATTGCCTTAATTCGAGAGTTAAATAAACCAGTTAAAGAGGTACTCTCCTCAAATATGAATATCTTTTAAAATTATACTATAGATAATCATTAAGAGTCAAATGCAATTTGAGGCCAATCAAAATCCAATCATTCCTGTCATTCTCTTTTTTTTTTTTTTTTACATCTTCCTGGATGTTCCAACTATTCCCAAGAGCACACAGTGCATTTCTCAGAAAATCAGCATACTAACCATTCTTTTAAAATACATGCTATAATGCATTCCATTGGCTAATAAGATCAATATTAGGGTTCAGAAAACTATACCCCAAAGCATGACACTATGGTATGCTGATTACCATGAACTAAAGCACATTGGAAGGGCACAGAAGTAGCCTTAGAACCAAGGTATCTGGGACCTCCTTCTGCCCTCTTGTCTCTTGGTCCCTACTCATCTCTGAAATTTCTTCAATTCAAAGAAACTAGAATTCCTCTTCCACAAGGCAGGTCATAACTAGAACTTTTCTTCCCCAAAGCCATCCATAAAAACTAGAATTATTACTTTTAACCTTCCACCACCTTTCTGCCTAAGATTTGTCCATAAAGGAATTCTCTCCCCTACTCTTGTCAGATGGTAAGTTGTAAGACTCTCATTCCAAAGGAATCCTGCCCCACAACCAGGAGGAAGAAATGTTACAACAGAGAGACCAAGAAGAAACTGAACAGACAGGCCTCGCTGGATTTCTCCCCTCCGTCATTAGCATTAGGTCAGACCCTTGTCATCCATTCATATTTCTACTCTTCATGGAACCTAAGCATAGGTTAGTATAGCATGGATAGTTATCCTGCGGTCTTCATTCCTAAGCTTCCACTGTCAGGCAGAAGTGCATTCCCCACCCCCTGGACCAGTACTGGTCCCTGGCCGGTTAGAGCGGAGGCTGCACAGCAGGAGGTGTGCCACGGGCAACCCAGCAAAGCTCTGCCTGTATTTACAGCCATTCCCCACGGCTTGCATCACTGCCTGAGCTCCACCTCTTGTCAGATGAATAGCAACATTAGATTCTCACAGGAGCACAACTCTACTGTAAACTGCGCAAGTGAGGAATCAAGATGGCATGCTCCTTATGAGAATCTGACACCTGATGATCTGAGGTAGAGATGTAGTGGGCTTGAATCATCCCAAACCATCTCCCCATTCCTCCCAACCCCATGCCCTCCGCATGGAAAAATCGTCTAACCTGAAACCTGTCCTGGTACCAAATAGGGGACTGCTGATGTAAAACTATGATTAATTTGCTATGCTCTTCTCTTGTTAACCTGAATTATGTTATAAAAGTGCTGGCCATAACACTTGTGATGTGAGGGAAGGGATTACCTGCTTTCTGCCCCTATATTACCAAACATAAGTATTAATATTACCTTTTAGTTCTTATATTTTCTTTTTTTACATCACGGAGAGGAAAAGGAACTATAGCGCCCTGGTAAATTTATTATTCCAGTATAATCCTATCTATTCCATACCTTATTAAAAAAGGTATTAATATATTTATAGAATTAAAAATGTCCTTGCTAATAGGAAAGATATTAGTATACTATTAAAGCTTCTGCTGCTCCTGTACAAGGCACATCCGAGGTGAGATAACTTTTTTAAGATAAAGGTAACCTAGGCATTATAATTTTCAATTTTTATACCAGATTTACATTTCCACATTTTATATAGTAAAATTTCTAAAAGAGCCAAGCATAAAACATTCCAAATAATTTTCAAACACATTTGGAAGTGTATACATTTCAATTTTACAGTCACTAAAATTGAAACAGCTTAAAAGGTCACAGTAGGTGTTATTCTTATGAGCAAAATGTTTAAGAACAATTCATATTTTGATACATCTGCTATATTTATGTTACAAGTACTAGAGTGCTAGTTTTTGTTTATGCTTACATTTAAACTGACATTTTAAAAGAAAAACACTCTAAAACTTTACAGAATAGCCAGGCGTTGTGGCAGGTGCCTATAGTCCCAGCTACATGGGAGGCTGGGGCAAGAGAATCGCTTAAGCCTGGAGGTTGCTGTGAGCTGTGATGCCACAGCACTCTACCGAGGACGACATAGTGAAACTCTGTCTCAAAAAAAAAAAACTTTAGAGAAAAAGACACTGAAATAGCAAAAACCTAAGTTTATAATATAAAGTCATAATCCCGTTAAAGTCGTTGTACAAAAATCTTAACATTACTAAGACATACTCCATGAGTGCGTGCTTCTGAATACATGCATACGAATAAATGCTAAGAAGAAAAAAACATAATTGCCAAAATTTGTTCCATAAAAGGTATTTCCATATCATATAACTTCATCATTTCCAATGACCATCATACACCCTAGCCAAAGCCTAAATAAAGTCAAAAAAGACCCTCACGCTACATGTAGTAAGTCACAAATTCTTTCAGATTAACAGAAAGAATGAATTCCAAACTGGAGAACCCCAGAGAAAAATGATTTGCCTAATCCCTACAGGAAAAGACAGAAAATTTCTTCCAAATACATTCATGTCCACAAAAAAAATCAACTCAGGAAAAAATCATGATAAATTATACATGAAATATTATATTAGACATAATATAAAAATAAGTATCACTATAGGTACCTTGTCTAAGAAGTATTTAATAATCTTTCCCAAGAAATGGAGTTAGTCTAGTCACCCATTTTCAAAATTATCAAAACCACTTTTCATTTAGTATTTAGATTTTAATTTAAAATATATGTGGTGAAACTGTTAAAATGTATTGTTCTTTTGTCTATTACTTTATAAGTAATAAGGTCTGAAAAATAATTTGTAAAAATGACTAGATGTTCTTATGTTCAAAATAAACCATAAATATTTTACCTAGCTCTTACCAGGTCCTTTATCAAGAAGCACTATTACAAAGCAACTAAAATCTCAATCACAATATAACAAAAATAATGTTAGCTGGCATAGGAAAATGTTTTGAAGTGCTTTCTGAATACCTCAGTCTCACACTCAAATCAAGAGCATCTGTCTACCAACTGTCAAGATAATGTCTAGGCTAGGAGTTTTCCTGAATTCATCACTATTCATAGATGCCTGTCACTATGCAGAAAAAAGAAGAACGAAAGGAGTGGGGGAAGGACGGAAGCAAGCAAGCCACATTTTCAAACCTATTTTGTTTTTTTCTAGATGTCCTGGTAGAGATGATTATAGAATTTATCACTTGGAAGTCATTCTACTCTTAATCAACTACCCCTCCAACTCCTGATCTGAGAATGCAAGTTAAAGTTTCTCTAGAAATTATACATTATTCATTTCACTATGTTGTATTATATTACTACTGATTCACGGATCTGATCCCTAAACCCAAAGTCTCTACCTCGCCATTACTTTCACAACTAGAAAGTACAATCCAGTCATACCTATGGAAAATGACATAAAAAGGTATATAGTGTTTTCACTGACTTTTTTATATAACACTGCAAAGTTCAAGTTAAAGTCTCTCTTAAGAAATTTCATTTAAAATTCATTACTATGAAATGTAAATATTTTTAAAGACAAATACAACAAATTCCTTTTTTCCCCATATTTTGTCTCTCCTTTAAAATATCAGATTTATGTAGAGGTACAAACAGATTCCACGGTTTGCATATGAAGTCTGATTTTTAGGTGTGATCCACACCCAGGTGGTGTGCCATATATCCATGTAGTATACCTGCCAGAGACCAAATTCCATTTTTTAACAAACAAAAAAAGAATCTGGCTGAGTGTGGATTAGTTGCGTGCAGGAGTTGAAAACCAGTCTGAGCTAAAGAGAGACCCCATCTCTACAAAAAAATAGAACAATTAGCCAGGCATGGTGGCAGACGCCTGTAGTCTCAGCTGCTCAGGAGGCTGAGGCAGGAGTGCTTGAGCCAGGAGTCTGGACGTTAGAATGAGCTATGATAATGCCACTACATTCTGAGATGAAAGAGACTTTGTCTCCAAAAAAATTTTTTTTAAAAAGTGCTTGAATTACTCAGAAATGCTTTTCTGAGCCATTATAACAATGCTGTGTGACACAGGAGAGGAAGACAGGGTCCTAGTCCATGATGTCCTCAAAAGAAAAAGTAAACAACTCAAACAATACAAAGCAGGACAAAAATCAAGAAAAAAAGAATAAGGGAAACCTCCCCCCCAAAGAATTCAGAGAAAGGTAAAACTGACTGTGGAGTTGTACTATTTGCTACTTTACACAGTAACAACTTCAATTGATAATATCTCTATTTTTAATTTTATAAAACAAAATATATTGGTAAACTGTGTAAATCAGTAATCAAAATCAAAAATTGAGAATATAAATATCAGTTTCCAATGACATAATAAAGAAAATTTTTCTACCTTAATGTTATATTTTTGACAAATTGTGTATAAATATTTTTATGCCGAAATAGATTTTTTTACTAATTTCCATCATAATTCAAAAGATGAGTATTAAATTTTAGTATAAATATGACTACCAGTGGTATTTAATAAAAATGCATCCATATTCCAGAACCCCAAATCTAAAAGTTCTAATTCTTGTTTCTAGAAAATTGTACTTTTTATAAGCATCCTAGGGGATTCTAATACAGGTGGACTGTAGTCTACTCTTTAAGAAATAACTAACTTAACAGCTAAATTTCTCCTGGGAGAAGAAAGTTGGCTATTTTTTTTTTTTAATTAAATCATAGCTGTGTACATTAATGCAATCATGGGTACAATGTGCCGGTTTTATATACAATTTGAAATATTTTCATCAAACTGGTTAACATAGCCTTCATGGCATTTTCTTAGTTATTGTGTTAAGGCATTTATATTCTATTTAGTAAAATATAAAAAGTTGACTTTTAAATTAAAATCTACGCTTAGATCATTCAACAAACCCCTGGTCAACAAAATAAGGTGTGGGAGGTTGAGTGGGGGGTTGGGTAGAAACAAAGAACAAAGACAAGTTACTACTGCTCTAAAACATCTAATATAGGGAGGGAGCTCACGTACACAAGTAACAAATTATGGTAAGTGCAATAAGAAAAGCTCTAAAAAAGTTCTGACAGAGGGCGGTGCCTGTGGCTCAAAGGATTAGGGCCGCTGGCTCCATATACCGGAGGTGGTGGGTTCAAACCCAGTCCCAGCCAAAAACTGCAAAAAACCAGTTCTGACAGAATTCTGGAGGGAGGAGTGTATTTTCAAAGGGAGGCAAGGGAAGCCTGAATAAAAGAGGTGAAACCTGAGCTACATGCACTGAGGGTATAGCTCAAGTTGGGGGGTGTTTCACCAGTTACTAGAATCAAGAAAGTATCCACAAAGGGATAGCGTTACCACAAAGGTGCAAGGCAAAGAAATGATATGCCACTCTAAGGGAACAGGTGATGGGTCTGGCTGGGTAACACAGGAGCAGAACTCAGTCTTGGTGTTTCTACTTCAGAGACAAGAATAAACAGTGACATGGCTCACTTCATTCACAGATGCGCGAGGACTGAGAGTAGGATATGACCACGAAAATGAGGTCCTCATGACAACTAAACAAGATAAAATCACGTGGTTAAGAGACTACATAGCTTTACATTTCTTTTAAAGTCTCTTAGGATTTTTCAATAGGCAATCCAAATATATTTACTTCTTCTAAAACCACTGCCAAGAAAAACTGGTGAAGGTGGTGATTAGCTTATATGATTTTGGTACATTAATAAAAAGGATAAATATGCCACATATATGTATCACAAGTGATTCGACCTGCGTAAACAATATACACTTCATTACAATCTTCAAAGTAACAGCTAAAAGTAACCACAGAAAGGTGGTTATGTCCTTCACTCATTCATCGGGCACTTAGTAAGGAAGCTCCTGTCCTTTTTAAAAGCCTGGTGGACACAAAGCCTAGTACAGGGCAGGTCTGGACACCTCCAGCAATGATGTGTTTAGTATGCTGGTGAGCACTAAAAGTTTTTTAAAGTCTGTTTAGATTACTCATTAACATAGGCATTATAATTAATCTTAAATTTGATAAATTTGGAGTTCCAATAGGCAGATAGATAATACACTCCCTAATATCCACTGAATAGCCAAATCCATTTCAATTGTTTATAAAAGGCAGAAAATAACAGAACAAGACTGATTATATGTGTGTTAGAAGCAGATGCTTAAATAAATTCTACTAGTAAAATCTGGAAAAATTCCATGAATTAAGAGTCAGGTATTTTTTTAAACTGTGCAAAGAAAAGTAGAGTTAGTATCATTTGACCTACCTACTAAATGTAAAAATATTTTACACTATAAAATAAACAAAACACAGGTAACAGTGTAAAAATATAGAAAATATTAATGTAGTCATTTATCAATATCTATGTTCAGTTTCTATAGCAACTTAAGAAATAGTAATTTCTCAAAATAACAGCCATCCATTTTCCTGAAATCTTAGTCTGTGGTTGCTCACCTTATTAACCAATATTCTCTTTTTCAACCCAAGAGAAAGTTCTTTATGAATGAGCACTCAGTCCCACAGACAGAAAGGAGCTGTCAAAACAACATAGGAAAAATGGACCAAGAGATAAGGTGGAAAATGGGTCAGAATGCTCACATTAAGAGTGAAATTTGTTCTCTTTTATTGTTCTCATAGCCCTTGAAAGCCAGGACATCCTCATGAAAAAGCAGGTAAAGATTTGAAAGGAATAGAGGTGAAAGGAAAGCAAAAAAGAACTTGTGTTTCCCAAATACCTCACATCCTTCAACAAACAAGCAATATGAAGTCGAAGCAAAGCAAATACGTTTACACCAATCACCTCCTATTTAGGCAGTTGCAATAGGTGGCCTAGCCAAGGCTCCCTGCCTGAGCTGAGAAGAACGATGTCAGTATTATGGTAAAACCTGCCTCCTCAGTCTTCAACAGACTCCCACACCCCTGGGTTATGACAGAAAATGAGCAATTCACACAAGGATAAATGTGAACACATTAACATTAAAAGAAGCCCAACCTACATATGTACTGAATACACATAACTGGTCAGAATGAGGACAGGCAGCTCCAACGTGTGGGATGAAAAATGAAGGCCAACATTTAATCCCATCAATCAGCCTACCATACAAGAAGTTTATTACTACGTATAAGGATTCTTATTGTTAATTGTAATTTATAGGGTTGAAAACTCTATTCTTCTTGAAACAATAGCTTAGGGATATTTAGAACTCATGAAACCAAGTTTCACATCCTCTTTGTCCACAGAAAAGGAACCTCCACCCTTACATTTCAAAGTATTTCTACCCAGAAAAAAAAAAAAAAAGAACAAAGAAAATAAAACATCATAACTATTTTGTAAGTATCAAACTTAGAAATTTAACAGATCTGATCTGAATAGTTAAAAAAAGATAAAGAGAATTATAATACTGCTTTGACAGTTACAGGGGGATACTGACACTTTGTAAGAATTGCCTAACTACATGGCACTCAGCTCCATCTCGCTGAAATAAATGAAAAGGTGCCCTTCCAACAGCTTGAGGAAAAATGTAATCGCACAACATTAATATAACAATTTAATGGAAACCACACACAACTTGAAGGCTGAAACTACCAACTCCCTATGACTTACTATGTACATTAACATGATTTTATTATTTCCAGAGACCCTGATCCTGGCAAATACTTTAATTGTTCATTACAGTAACTTCCTGAAATACCCACCAACTAATCAATGGAAAGTTATCAACAGTTTATAAGATTTTTTTAGTTCCTTGCTGTTTTATCATGATCCTTGTCCAATGCTAATCTCTCTTTCTCCCTCTCTCTCTCTCACACACACACACACACACACACACAACTCTGTACTGATTCCCCCTCAACCAAACTGGTTCTCAGTACATGCTGACCTTGCCTTCTTCCCTACAGGACACTGACAACGCTCTTCCAGGTGGTGACAAGCAATAAACTCAGCTTTGTCTCATATCTACAGATTGTGAGAGAGATATTTAGGGAGGCAAGACCTGCAGTACTTGACACAATGCCAATTAAAAATTCTGATCATTGAGGAAAAAATTTAAGAGATTCTAGTAAACCTGCAGCTTGCTAATGCATTATTCTAGCAATTGGGAAATTAGATCCTAAAACCTCTAAGTACAATAGTACTTAGAACTTTATGAGAACAGGTAGGACTTAACAAGCAATCACAATGATCTTTTTAAAAAACTGTTCTCGTCATATTGGCAGTTCTTAAAGATTTCAGAGAATAACTAGTTGAGAAAAAAATTTTTAAAAAACTTAAATTTTAAAGCTAAAATAAATAAATTTAAAGTACCTATCACTAAAATTCCAAACCCACTAACAGTCGATAGGCTCTAAGAGGCAAGAGTCATATGCTAGACTTACAAGCAAAAGAAAAGAGTCAATATAGAAAAAAATCTTAAAAGAAGAAAGAAGCTAATATGGAAAAGAGCTTTCTAAGAAAAATCTAGTTTTTCTTCAGAGAAAAGGGTCCTAGATTGAGTCACATGGCCCTCCGACATTCAGGTAACAGGTAGTGAGTATATCAAGAGCCAACAAAAAGATCAGAAAGAGATGGTCAATGACTTAGGAGAAGCTAAGATCTCAAGAAGCGAGTTGCTAATTGTGCTGATTTATATTAAAATATGGCGAAAGATAAAGGGAAAAATGTTCAAATTTTAGTGATTTACTGAGTCTACTCAGTGGTATAGTAAGAAACGCAATAAAGACTATAATTTAGAAACGTAGAAAAATAGCTACAAAGTGAGAAAATGTAAGCTGGCAGTGTAGATCAATCATTCAATAAATGGTATAAAAAGGATAAGCAGAATGGAGGCAGCAATGGGATGGGAAGCAAGATAGGATGCAAAAAAAGTAAAACACAAACTTCCAAATATATAAAAATGTGTGCATTGACAAAAGATGAAGGAAACACAAAATATTAACTTATCTCTAGATAATAAATTATAGATTATTTTCTTTTTTATGTATACTTGTATACATATACTTTTTATAAAGTATACGTTATGTATTTTTCATTTTCCTGTAAGAATAAATCATTTTTAATACCAAAATAAAATAATTCACTTACATCTTACCTATAGTTTCAATGTCTCTCTCTATACTGACTCCTTCCTAAGAGAATTCAACATTTGTATATTTCAAGGATATCTTTGGATTATTTCTGTTTACAGCACAAAAATTTATAAGTATCTGGGACATTAAAAGCTAAGGACAAGCCAAAATAAACACAAAAGAATATACCCAGCTAAAGATACTTACAAAGTTGTAGCAGTTCATTCATGTTTTCTATTATCCATATTTTTAAGTAAAATTACTTGAAAATATCTCCAATAATAAGACAATAGAGAATACACAAGTCTACAAGAATTTAGAGAACGCCTGTTTTGAGGTAGCAACAGGGAGAACTAAGGGGAGGAGAAATGCTAACAGGTCTGATCTGAGTCACTTTTCCTGGATTATCACAGTGGAGGAATAGTAACAGGGGTGCACCTAAGTCTCCTCTGCACACATACCAAGGCCAACTTCAAATAAGGAGTACAGACACAGAAAGTAGCAGCCATAGCTATTTTAAAATCAAGAGAGCAATTATTTTTTAAGCCTTCTTTATCCAAAAAGAATATTCTGTGAAGAAGAGAAAAAGGCAGCGGCACTGGAGGTGAAACATTGAAAAATAATTTTTAAATAGCCAAGTAATGCAGCTCATGGAAGTATCATATCTGCAAACTAAGGATTCATGCCTCTCTTTAGAATAATATCTGTTGAGTCAGAAGGCTCTGGGTTAGAATTCTATCCCTTCTGTTCGCTAACTATGCAACCCAAAACCAATTACTTCACTAACCCTCAGGATCCTCATTTTAAATTTTGGGATTGTAATCTTCTACTTACAGGCTAGGTGCAGTGGCTCATGAGTATAATATCAATACTTTGGGAAGCCAATATGGGAGGGTTGCTTAAGGCCAGGAGTTTGCGACCAACCTGGGAACACAGCAAGACCCTATCTCTAAAAAAAGAAATTAAAAATTAGCTGGATGTTATGGTGTATGCCTATCAGAGAGGCTGAGGTGGGAAGATTGTTTGAGCCCAGGAGTTTGTGGCTGCAGTGAGCTATGACCAGACCCCTCATAGCCAGGGTAAAAAGTGAGACCTCCTCCTAATTTCGTTCATTTACCACTTTCACAATTTTTGTCATATCCACATCCCATCTGAATTATTTAATAATCTTCATATAGGTTTACGTATATTTTTATTTTAACATCAGGCATATAAGCTGATTACACAGTAATTTCCTAAATAAATTTAGCCTCATCTTTAACAGTACCCATTGGGAGGCTGAATATAAAAACAGACAATAGTTCGACCATATGTGACCACAGAACTCTGACCCACAACTTTTGCAACCAGCCCAGGATGCCAGACCATAAGCCTTGCAGTGAAAAGCCCAGAACAGTCAGAAGGTGGGCAACCGTGACCAGCTTCCCTAATTTTTGCCCATTTCCAACACAGAACAATGCAGAGAAAGCTAAAGATGCTCCCCAACCAGTCCCATAAAATACCCATGTACAGCATCCCCATGCAGCAACCTCCAATCAGAGTATATACCCAGCCTTCCCAATCCCCTGCTTACCCCTGTGAGTCTACGAAAGGAAGCGAAAGTGGTAAGTTGACTCTCTTCCTAGGCAAGCTCTGAATACACAGTCTTCGTGTGCATTTGTGTAGTCTGTGGTGATTTCCACATCGTGAAAGGGCAAATTTGATAGGCTAGTCATACTCTTCTAATATATAAAAATAAATAACTAAAAAGCTTATGGTGTCATCCCATGTACCACTTGAAATAATGTCACAGTTGGGGAAATGCTGCATTGCATTTGGTTGGCCATTTGGAGGATTTTCAGTGAAATAAACCAACAATATAACCTCCTAGGGAGAAAAAATTAACAAGCCTTTCAATTCTATATAATAAGTGTCTTTTTAATTAGTATTTCTGAAACAGAATTTCTGAAGTCAGATAGTGCTATCAGAATGTTTTCCAGAGGAATGAAAACCGCACTTAGACCGGCAGGATGCTAAGTTAGCAAGTGACTGTACACAATCGGGATCATGCACGCAGCCCTCAGTGGCTCTAACTGTGGTGGGAAGTGGGAAAAGACAATTACCATAACCTAATAGCCTTTATGGAAAGTCCATGAACACCATTTGCATCCACACATCAAAATGCAAAGGTTGAAGTTTAAATAGTCCTACAACTGGGTCATTCAACAACCTGGTTTTGCAAAGCTAAAATATTATGAAATAAGACAATATATTTTGGTCTTTGTAGATCTATACATTCTAAACGTACAGATTTTTTTTTTATTTATTTAACTAAGCTATACATCCTCCAATGTGGATTGAGTTGAGCCATCCAATAAGCTTGGATGTTTCTTAACCTTTGAAATTATTAAATACGTCCAATGTGTTTTCAAATAAAAATCTCAGGATCTAGTTAGTCTAGACATTTGCTACACTACTTCTTAGTGGTGACTTTAAAGAGTTGTTACATAACTGACACTAGTTTATTAAAAAGAACAGGGAAAAAAGGTACTGGTAATAAAAACTTAAGTTCAGCAGGAAAAAAAAAAAAGGATAAATACCAGTGAACAAACAACAAGTACTCTTCAACAACTATATGATGACACATCTATTGTTTGGTGTATCTGCCGATCAGTATTGTTATGGTTCTACAAAGAATCCAGCGCACCAGACTGTAGCTAATTATGTATATTCAAGTGATTAGCAAGCACTTGTTGCTGTTTCACACCACCCTCCAAACAGCAGCCTTTGAGAGGAGAATAGACTGCAAATTTATTGAGAGAACACTGTTAATCCTTTGGGGAGAATGTAAATGTAAACAGGACTACTCTACATCAAGGTGCTTTGACAACAACAATCATCTGCATAAACACATGCTCAACAACAAACAGGTGTTCTATTTCACAACTAGCACCCATTTGATGCTTTCAAGTAAGCATTTTGCACAAACTGTTAGAAGTACTTTGAAACCAGCTGCAATTACTATAATTAGCTGCGTTCCTATACTTTGTTTCCTTTTACCTGTTTAGTACTGGGCTATGCCAATTCATACCCCCTAAGCACCATGACCAGTTCATGAATTTCACTTTTAAGGTATGAAAAGCAGACTGCACTCAATTTAAACTGATATAACTGGAACTTTCTGCAAAACATCTCAATCAGAAATACAAAAGGCAAAAGGCAATACTTCTGTTTTAAGACCTATTGATACATTAATGACACAAAAGATAGTTATTTTTCAAAAGTTGGTTAAAGTTTTGACTCAGAACTGACACATATTATTATGGTACTGACCAAACAGGAAAAAAACTGGAGTGATGGTGGGAATAATTTAAAAAACCATCAACCAACAAGGACAGTAGGCAGATCCCATTTCTTAAAAAAAAAAAAAACGTAAATATAATATAGTGGAATACGTATAAGTGGAATACAATAGAGCAGTTAAAATGCATGGCCTACCAATAGCTATAGCTATAACCACACTGCATGGAAAGAACACAAAAGCAGAACATTTCAAAATGGCAAAAGTTAAAGTTAACCATCAATAATTAGCAGTTAACAAATCAAAATCTATATACAACATACTCCAAGATATATCAGGTTCAGTCACAGACCACCATAGTTTAACAAATATTACAATGAAGTTGGCCACATCAACTTTTTTGTTTTCCAATGCAAATGAAGCTGTGTTTACACTATGCTGTAGTCTATTCAGCATACATAATAGTGTCTAAAAACAATGCACAGATCTTACTGTAAAATTACTTTGTTTAAAAATGTTCATGAAGTGAGCACATGCTATTGGATAAATGGTGCTGAGACTTGCTCAACACAGGGGGGCCATAGACCTTCAGTTTATAAAAAGATGTAGTATCTGTAAAGTTCAAAAAAGCAAAGGGCAATCAAATGAGGTATGTGCTATAAACATAATTCTAATGTCAAGATTTTCAAATGCATAATACAAAGCCCAGAAACATAAAAGTCAAATATAGAAGGCCCTTTTAACAAGAAAATTTTGGCTAAGCTGATTCTCTCTCTCTCTCTTTTTTTTTTTTGAGACAGAGTCTCAAGCTGTCACTCTGGGTACAGTGCCGTGGCATCATGGCTCACAGAAATCTCCAACTCGAGCTCAAGTGATCTTCTTGCCTCAGTTTTTCTATTTTTAGTAGATGGGGGTCTCACTTTTGCTTAGGCTGGTCTCAAACTGGTAAGCTCAAGCAATCCACCCACCTTGGCCTCCCAGAGTGCTAGGATTGATTACAGGCGTAAGCCACGGCACCTGGACCCAGTCTAGGGATAGATACACTGGCCATGAGGGCCATGACTTTGTCAGCTGTGTGCCACTGTATCTGATAAGAAAGAAAGGAAATAAAGGGTGGGGAGAGAAAGAAACAAAGAAGACAGAGAGAGGGAGAGGAGGAGGGAAAGAGGGGTGGGGAGGAGGGAGGGAGGAGGGAGGGTCTACAAAACAAAGTTCTTAACTAAACTGAAAATACTCATGACTGACAAAAATACAGTGAAATACAGTGTGAACCATATAAAAAGGGGAAAAATGGGTCATACTATTCCATTACAATGTTGAGAGTCATTTAGCAATGGTTTGAATTGTTAGCAATGTCTTGTTCGGGACCATTACACAGTGTACTTACACAAACCTAGATGGTATAGTCTACTGCACGCCTATGCTATGTGATATAGCCTATTGCTCCTAGGCTACAAATCTGAATATAAGGCCTGGATTGAGTTCATGAACTTGACACCATGTGCTTACACTGGCAGCACCATACCAAAAACCCAGTAAGGTATCACTACCTTGGTATATCAGTGTCCCCCAATTCTGCTCCTGTCAATGTGTGGTGGTGTCTTGATAAGTAGTGTTCATTATTGTTGTTGCACATTTTTGTGTACTGACACAAGAATGTCGGAGCTTAAACTAGAACAACAAACAAACAGTTGTAAATTTCTTGTTAAACTTGGCAAGGGTGGAAGTGAAATCACGGACATGTTAGTCCAAGTTTATGGAGATAATCCCACTAAAAAATGGCAGTGTACAAATGAATTAAACAATTTTCTGAGTGAAGAGAAAGTATCACTGATAAAGAGAGGTCAGGGTGGCCAGCAAGAAGCAGAACTTCAGAAAACATCGCAAAACTTCATTTAATTATCATCAAAATCATCAGCTGATTATGAGAAGCAAAGCAGACCAAGTAAACAATAATAGAGAAAAAGGGAAATCTTAATTGAAAATCTAGGCCAATAATCATGGCTCCTGCACCTCGACAATGCACCTGCTCACGTGGTGCTGACTGTACGGGAGTTTTTAGGCAGTGACTAGTAACTGTGTGGAAGACCCTCCCCACCCACCTGATCTGGCCCTCCAATGACTTTTTTCTTTACCCAAAGATAAAGGAAGTATTGAAAGGAAAACATTTTGATGACATTCAAGACACCAGAAGTAATATAACAACAGTTTTGATGGTCACTCAAGAAAAAGCTTTCCAAAATGACACGGAAGGGTGGACTAGGTGCTGGTTTGGTGCTTAGCTTCCCAGGGTGCACGGTGCCTCAGGGGTGGCCACGGTGATACTCAACAATGAGACATGCAGCACTTTTTCTAGGATGCGTTCACATACTTAATTCTCATGTCTTGTATACCTAGAAGGTAACATCTAATAGGCACTAGGTAGTATTTTATACTATGACAGCGTATAAATATATCATTTACTTGCCTATTTTCCTGGTGCTGACCATTTTTGCTGTTTCTAAGTTTTTGCTATTTCTGCAATGAATATGTACTGCCTATGTGTGAGACACAAACACACACATTAGCCTGGGACGCCACCGGGTCAAGATCACCAACGTCACTGTCTTCCCTCCACATCACATCCCACTGGAAGGTCTTCAGGGGGCAACAACACTCATGGAGCTATCATTTCGTATGGTCACAACGCCGCCTTCTGGAAAACGTCCTGAAGGACCTGCCTGAGGCTGTTTTACAGTTAACTTTCTTGAAGTAGAATACGTTCTAAAATAACTAGTAAACACATAAACCAGTAACAGTTCTTTATAATTGTTACCTAGTATTATATGCCATAGGTGGCAAAGCAATAGGTTTGTTTATATCAGCAGCAGCATCAAAACATGCCATGTGTCGTCTTACATTATGATGTCACTAAGCAACAGCAGTATCTCTGCTCCATAATCTTATGGGACCATTGTCATATATGAGGGCATCACTGACCAAAATGTCATTCTGTAGCACATGACTGTAATTTAAAATATTTGTAAAAATGTCACTTTAACAAGACTTTTGAAACTTTAAAAACAGGCTACACATACTAAAAATAATAGTAACATTACAGTCAGAAAAGTATTTTGGGGTGCTTCCTCTCATAACACTTTTTATCCTTTTTTTTTTCATTACTGCAGACGACTACTGAAGACGACTCAGCAATGAACTTTGGCGTATGAGTAGCCATGTCATCTTACCTTTATCATCCTCAGTTGCCCTTGTTACTGGTTTTCTAATCACTTCCATCTTTCTTTATTAGACAGAGCTGCAAACGTGGGTACATGTTTGACACAATCACAAGTGGAAAATAGAATGTGCATCCAACTAGAGGGCTCACCTTAGAACTACTGGGAAATAGAGAAGAAAACAACAGGTATCTGAAATAGGGCCACGGAAAATAAGTAGAATGGGAGAATGAATTGGAGGTTGAAAGCGAATGCTGCGAATTATATTAAAAAGTGAAATTTCTTCCTCTTGCTAGTGCTAAGCACTAAATATGTCCTAAATAAATATTAAGTACAATGGTAAGTAATTTAGAGGAAGATGCATTTAGCTTTGGCTATATTTAACCTAAACCATCTGCTACATATTAAAAAAAAAATCTGTAAAAATGAAAAATCGCAAGTGCCAGACAGACGTCTTGAGGTGGGGGGGTAAAAAGTGTGTGCTTTGTAGCCAGATACCTGGATTCAAATCCTGGCTCTGCCCCTTACTCATCCGTGTAACCTCAACAACATTAGTTCCTCGGAAACTCCTTCTCTTTCAGTGTCAGACTCGGGGGGATACCATAACAGCGCCCACCACACACAGTTGTTACACGGTGTAAGGTATTTTACATATACGAGAATATATAGAAGGAGCGAGCAAGAGCACATGAGCGCGCACAGCACCTGACACACACTGTAGTGAGCAATCAACTCAGGCGAGGAATTACAGCCACCAACCATGACTGTGGTCAAGGAAAAAAAACAAAAGGCTTCAAATGGCTATAATGATAGCCTATGTAAACAGAATTTACTAGAAAAGAAAGGTACTAAAAAAGGTTGAAGGAAGCACAGTTCTGGAAGAAATGGAAAGCAAGAATCAGGAAGAAAATGCCTCCACCGACAAAAAGGTGTGAAAGTCAGGAAAACAATAGCTGTAGAGCTATTTTGTTCTTAAAGCTACTTCAAAGGCAAAACAAAACAAGAAGGGAGAAAACAGTATTATAAGGCAATTTTAATGATAATAGGAGCACTGGAAAATACTAAGTGCTGAGTAAGATAAAAAAATGAAAACTACAAAACGAGAAAGGGCATACACCAATTTAGAACAAAACAGAGAAATGTATAAAGACTTTGCTCAAAATTTATCTACTTAAAAAAAAAAACCTCAAAGTCCCTCCAATTCCATTTAGATGAATGCCACTTATTTTGCTATTTTCTTTCCACCTTCCCAACAGATAACACACATGTAACTGGCACTTCATAGATATTTACAAGTATTTGCCAAATAAATGAACTATGGCATCCACAAATAGCACACGTAAAACATTATCTGAACTGAGTAATCCCCGCAGCACCCTTACTCACCAGTCCCCCCTCGCAGGCTACCTCCATCCCTACGGATATACTTTCACTACCAGAAAAATCTAAGATTCATTTTTGTCACACTTTTGCCTGTCCCTCCTTCCATAATCCGCTTCCATTCACATTGTACATAGTACTAGATAACTATTACTCTACCTTCAAGTCTCAGCTTTCCCTCGCAACCTCTAAAGAGCCTTCCTTGGTTCTGTCATATACAAAATGTATGAGGTTGAACAAGTCACTTTATTTCTCTGTGTTTCAGTACACTAATCTGTAAAACAGGGATAATAATAGCGTTTACCTTACAAGGTTGTTACAAGAATTAAATGAGATAATTCATGTAAAGCCCCTAAAACAGCGCTTGGCACGTAGTAACTGCTCAGTAAAGCATGGTTGTCATTGTTACTCTCTGATCCTTAAATCTAAGCACTTTTTACCACTACTGCTACTACTGCCTACTATTATTATTATTTCCCTTTCCCTACCATAGCATAAAGGAAGTGTGGATTTTATGTTTTGCTAAGATGAAAAGTAGGAAGAGAAAAGTAAGAACTAAGAAAAAAGTAGAATGCAAAAGGAAAAGTGCTCATCTCAATAAAAAGGATGAACAAACAAAAAAGGAAGTAAAAAAGAAAAAAGGAAAAGGCTAGAATTCCTTAAGACATTAGTGAATCAAAACTTAACTCCTGTTTTAAGGATTTCAAAAGCTTTCTTCTTGAGATTACAGATTCTACACAAAATAGGACACCTAAGAGACCCCGGGGAGAAGTCACTGCATGACAGCAATGAGAATAACATTCTAAGTCAGACAAAATAAAATCAAGAGCAAAATGATTCCCCACCTAATCTGAGAATAAAAATCACATCTAAGTCTGATCTAGGCTAAAGTAGGATACGCTTGTAAACTAAAAAGACGCAAAAACACTGAAGTACTTTGGTTTCCTTCTGTAAATTAACTGTTCATTTTAAAGCAATATACAATAGCATATGACCAGAGATTAAGATAACTAATATACTTGAATTGTACCAACTACATCTACGGCCCAGAGAAGTTGAAGAAACAATAACTAGACTCTTCACCAAAAAAGAAATGTTTGTTTTTGCAGGTTAGCGCCACCATTTTTTTCACATTTGCATCCTAATAGTTCTACTTGGTTTCCCCATTATGCAACAGTTCTTTACAATACAGCCAGCTACCCTGACAACTGGGTTCCTTTGCCAGAGTGGCTTTGTCTAAATCCTAAAGCTGTGCTTGGCTTTGCGCTGAGCCCAGGAGCTGCCTGTGATCTGAATGCCAATGAAGAGCACAGACCTTGTTGTCTAACAAGCCAGAGACTAAAAGGTCTCTTTGGGGTCAACAAACTGTCTCGACTACTTTCATAAGCTTAAGAGACTGGAAAATGAAGCTAGAAATACATCTTATTTCTTTGGAAGACAACAGTGGAAAAGTATTAAACATTTAACATGCATCAGATACTTTAAAGCTTCAACTTCAGGGAGGGGTAAACCACATGTAAATAAAGTACTTGTTCTTTAAAATAGGAATAAGCTTAATCTTCAAAAAAATGTAAGTAAACTTAATAGACCAAATTTAAAAATCTTTAGCTGATTTCTATACTCAAAAGTATATAAAAGCATCTGATTCCACTTCCCGCTTGGTAACTGTTTAAATGACAGGAATAGGTACTGACAAGGAAATAAAGATAATAAACCATGACATTGCAAAATTTAGTGTTCAGCTACAACCTAAGAAATGCAAAATTATGTAACTCTAAAGAACTCATTAGTAGGTAATACCTACTGAACAGCAAAGCAGAATCAATTTAACTACATAATTTGTTAAATTGTCAATGAAAAATAACACACATTGTTTCCATTTGTTTACATGTCTGAATTTGCTATTGAGCCATGATACATTTCCTTATATCTGTTTGGCGGCTCCCTTGTTCTTTCTTATAACTAATTCACATACTTTCTTATTTAATCAAATAACAAAGCCGATTATCTGTTTTATCTTATAGGATAGCTCTCAAATTCATCTCCCCTACCCAGCTCTGATCACAGTGATCTCCCATTTGGATTTCTTTGACAAGCCAGCCGCTTAACTTCTCTCTCCAGAGTAGTCTAATAAGATGCATAATGTGATCCATCTACATAATTTTAAACTTTCTGAAAGCCATACTTTTAAAATGGTGGCAGGGGTGGGGGAGAGATGGTAGCTCATGGCTATAATCCCAGCGCTCTGGGAGGCCAAGATGGGAGGATCACTTAAGCCCAGGAATTTAAGAACAGCCTAGGCAACATAGCAAGATCCCATCTCTACCAAAAAAAAAATGTAAAAATTAGCTCTGTGTGGTGGTGCACAGCTGTAGTCCCAGCTACTTAGGAGGCTGAGATGGAAGGATCACTCGAGCCTAAGGAGTTCAGGCTATAATGAGCTATGATAGCATCACTGCACTCCAGCCTGAGTGACAAAGCAAGATCCTGTCTAAAGAAAAGAGAAGAAAAAAGAAGAAAAGGTTAAAAGTAGGAAAAATTAATTTGGGCGATATATTTTATTTAACCAAATAGATCTAAAAAAAAAATCCTGTAATAGAAAACAGCTGAGATCTTTTACCATTTTTTTCCTTATCAATGAATTCAAATCCAGGGTGTATTTTTTTTTTTTTTTTTTTAATTTTGGCCGGGGCTAGGTTTGAACCCGCCACCTCTGGCATATGGGACCGGCACCCTACTCCTTGAGCCACAGGCACCACCCCAGGGTGTATTTTATACCTATTGCACAGCTCAATTTAGACTCTGAATTTTCAACAGCCTAAGTTAAATGTTTTCCTATCAAAAGGAAATGTTTCTATCAAAAGGGAAAATGCTTTATATTGCTTCAATTTTTAAATTAAAATTAAGTATAATGTAAGACTTGTTCCCCAGTCATATTAGCAACATTTCAAGTGCTTAACAATCATCTTAGCCCATGGCCCCCTTGCTGGACCGTGTAACTATACTTTCTTCAATGTTTGCCTCTTCTAACACAAACTCAACATATTCAAAAATGCAAATCACTCACATCATCCTACCCTTTAAAAGCTCTTACAGACTAGCAGTATAAACTCCAACCTCATTCTTCAATGACTTGTTGGTGTTTTTCTGTTAGGCCCTGTATTTTGTTTCATGAACACATGTACCTGTATTTTCTGCCGAAATTACTGAACTCCTGACAAGCCCCAAGCTCCTACAGATGTCTTGCAAAACTGCCTTCCTCGTCTGCTTCTGGCCTCATCTATCTACACTTTTCCCTTCATACTCTACTCCAGGCAAACAATACTTCTTACAGATCCTGGAACATGCCAAGCTCCATCCCCCAGCTGTTATTCTTTCCAGTTTCAACTTAGAGGTCACTTTTTCTTCTTAAAGCCCTTTCTGTTACCATACAAATTTTTGCTAGGACAGGAACCATGTCTCACTTGCTCACTATTGTATTTTTAGCATTGATCAAAATCCTGGCACTTTGGAGGCACTCAAAAATATGAATCAGTCCACAGAGTAATTTGAGCCACCCTAAGTGTGCTAAAGGCAAGTCTTCATGTTGCCACACGTGGCGGGAAGACAAGGGTCCTGCAGGGAGCTCATTACAAGGTAGTATTGTTACTATCCAAATATAGACTAACCATAAGAGAAACGATGGCAAAATAACACTCAAACTCTAAGAGTCTCAAAGTCGGAAAATGCACTCTGTGCTTACACAATAGATTCTTGTTGAGTCCAGCCTCCCGCAACAGAGAATACCTGAAGATTGGAGTATACCCCAAAGGTCAAGGGACTGATGAAGAAAGCTTTTCTCCCTCTTCTTACAGGGAGAGCTCATTTGTATAATTTTGAGTTTCTTTCTCTCCTTTTATCCACTCTAATTATGGTGAAAGGGAGTATTTCATCTGGTGAATAAATTGAGAAAAACCTTGGTATGGAGAATTCAGCTTAGTCCCCATTCTTCCCTTTGAAGCTAGAAGGCTGCAGAAAATGCAAATTTGCCTCTCTTCCTCTATGCAAAACAGCAGCAAACTACACAAGGCTGAAGCCTATTTTTGTAAATAAAGTTTTATTGGAACACAGTCACACCCATTAGTTTATTTTTTTTATTTTTTTGCAGTTTGTGGCCGGGGCGGAGTTTGAACCCACCATCTCCGGTATATAGGACTGGTGCCCTACTCCTTTGAGCCACAGGCACTGCCCCACAGCCATTAGTTTACATATTATCTATGACTGCTTTCTTACACTATAATCACAGAGTTGAACAGCTACAATTCTAACAAAACCATATAGCCTGCAAAGATATTATCTGGCCCTTTACAGAAAAAGACCCCTACTCTATGGCTTTTTCTTATTTATATTGTCTAAAGAAGCTTGGGAAGAAATGAAATTCTTTAGTTCAATGAGTATGTCATTTGGCTCTCAAACTCAGACCACCAATCTAACCTTCATCATTAGCAGATGTATTTTAGCCTTCATCTTTACCCATCATTATACTTGAAAGTCTACTATAGACTAAAGTCTACTAAAGACTAAAAAAGTCTACTATAAAAAATTATTCCCAATCTCTTGATCTGTCATATTTTACACCACAATCTATTAGTTCCAGTATTCTTTACTATATTCAATGGTAATTTTTGAAATGGCTATTCTCACTACCATGAGGAAATCTTATTTGTGATAACTGTACTCTTGAGTCCTTGTTCATGAAAAAGTATTTTTTTGTTAATTTCTCAAGATGTTCTTTTACAAGTAATGAGGGAGGCTTATATATATATATATATATTTTTTTTTTTTTTTTGAGACTCATTCTGTTGCCCAGGCGAGAGTGCCATGTGTCAGCCCAGCTCACAGAAACCACAGACTCCTGGGTTCAAGCAATCCTCCAGCCTCAGCCTCCCAAGTAGATGGGACTCTAGGTGCCTATCACCATACCAGACTGATTTTTTTCCATTTTTAGTAGAGGCAGGAACTCGCTTTTGCTCAGGCTGGTCTCTTAACTCCTGACCTCAAGGGATCCTCCTGCCTCAGCCTCCCAAAGCACTAGAATTACAGGCATGAGTCATCGTGTACCTGGCCAGGAGTTTCAAAATTTCTTGTAATGATTTTATTGAAGGTCTCATTCTCAAATAGAACTATTGGGTATATCAATTTTAAGAGAATGGGATATGACATCCAAAGAGTTGATTTTAAAATATCCCAACATTCTAAAACATGTAGGGATTTTAGAGATGATTAAAAAGGTCAATCCCTCTTGTTTTACCAAAAACAGGTGAAGTGATTTGCCCAGGGTAGCTAGTAATAAATGATGTTTGTACTCAGCGCTCCAGAATGAAAATTTGTCACTCTTCCCTCTAAAATCGTTCTGCTGCCCATTTCACCACTGGCACTAGGATTGGGGGCTTCACTATGTAAAGGAACACCCTATGACATGCCTTTGTAGCTGGATTCAATTAATTCAATTATGTAAAGGGAACATCTATTATGCCCAAAGTATTCATCTTGTAAAGTTTCCAAAAATCAACTCATTCATAACTTAAAAAGATAAAAATTTTTATTAACTCTAGATACAACTAACGCAATTATCAACAAACTTCAAAAACACACTTTCCCTACGTGGAATCAAAATGAAAATACCTTTCAGGTATGTTTCTTATTGTCTTTTTATATCCATTTAGCCCTATTTGGATACTTATTTTACTAAACTCAAATATTGGTAGTACTGTATTTTCTAACATGTTTTTCTCTATATTTTCTTCCAATAACTTAACATCCATCTCTAGCGAGGCCTATCAGTTCCACATCTTTTCAAATCTTTAATTAGTTGTTTTTATTTTCATAATATCTTAATCATATTTTTCTTAATTCTTCAACTAAAATGTATTCTATCTTTACATTGAACATGCTTTATCTGAACAAAGTGTTTTTCTTCTAAATATCAATATAAATCTATATTTGATAACGGTAAAATTACAACAAAAACTTCACAGAAAATTTCTTGTAAGCCAATGTGTCACTGAGTTAATAAATAATTTTTCCCACTTGCTTTGGTTATTTGTACCCTTTTATTATCAACAGAACACAGTAAAAGAAAGAAACTCCCAAGTTTAAAGAATTAGGCTGTAACTACAACTGCAGATGGAACCTCTGATTTCTAGCCTTTCTAAAACAAACATACTCTACCGAAAAGAGGAGAGATTCTCATAATCTCTGCACATTTAATGCTTTGATATTCAAAAGTTTTGTTTTTTTAAATAAGTGAGTTTTATTAGAAATGGTGAAACAAGGGGTGGGGGGGCAGAATCTTTCCCTTAATAATCTCTAGTAAGCTTTTTGAATATTCTTAGAATGGAAATGAATTAGGAAGAATAGAGAATGAAGAAGGCATCAGAAATCTTCAGTCCCATGCTTCACCTCTGGAGAATTCTTACTGTCATGAAAACATGAACATGGGGTCGGGTGGGCTGGTACAGGAGAGCAGCAACTGCAAGCTGCCAGGCTGCGTTAACAACAATCTTCAAAAGGGGCTTTGGGAGCTCACCAGCTGCAAAGTTTTTGTATTAGGCTGTGATTCCATTGGGAGGATGGGAGCCCTTAAATAATGATGTCAAAAGGGTTTTTACATCCTCAGGAAGCTATTTGAAGCAAACAAAAATCTACATTTGTTCCTAATGGAGGTTAAGGCCTTTGGGGATTAGAGGTAGAAAGTGTAGATGGCTATTATCTAAATAAACTGTTCCTTGCAGAACAAAGGAACATATTCTCAAAATATATATATATAATATTTTCACTATAAAACCATAAAGAAATTAACACTTTTCCTAGGAACAAACAAACAAGTCAGAAAAAAGCTTCACTTTGAAGATTAATAAGAGATTTATACAATAATTTCAAGAGAATTTCATTAATAAAGCATTTTTGTCTTATATTTTAATGCTTTTTATCACTGATTCTGTAATTCATAAAAACTGCTTCAACACAATTTTGGGAAAGGAGAATTATGATGCCACTGCAGGCAAGTTGTTACTGATCTCTTCTTTGGCTTTGGTTTTTCTACCCAATACACCTCAGCAAATGTGGCATGTTCCTATTCACTTGTCCAAAGCAAAAGGATTTTTCCCCCCAAGAGATAATGAAGATTTTAAAGGAAGAGATCCTCAACGAATAAACCCAAAACATTACCTAACAATATATGGTCTTAAAAATCAATTTTAAAAAGTCTATGTCTATTGAAGGAAAGTCTTACAATTCTCAAAGCAACTTGCAATGGCACCTTCCGCCAGTTATTCCAAATAATATTTTTTTTCCCTTCACTATAACTTACAAAGTTTGTGCCACAAGTTCTGTTCCCAGCCCCTTGATGCCAAGAGCTTTCCTAAATTTCATTTGTTTTTACATAGATTATAATAATGTTAGCATTTTCCAAATGAAATTGTTAGTATCACAGGAGAGGAATGGCTGAAAATCTCATTAAAATATAAACTGACTTTGTCCATAAACACAGTAAAATTCCAAAGGGATAAATTTAAGACAGTTCACTTAAGACACAGTATAGGTTTCTTGTGAACATGCTAAAAGTGACAAGATCATAATGAATCTCCCAAGCTAAGTCAAGAGTGAACAATGAAATGCGCTCTGTAGAAAGCAGCGGGATATACGGTGAGGCATATCACTTGCAAACAATGTGATGCTATGCTTTTTCCACCATAATGATCTGTAGATTGTTTTACATTAAGATCCAACGGTCTAGCAAGGCTGTATAATCTTACATCTCTCTTCTGTCAAATGAAGAAAAATTAACATAAATGAAAACATACAAACATGCTCTCTTATAAAATACATAGAGTGCATGGATATTGTTTATATATGTTTCTGAGGAAGTCAACACGGTTTGTTTGTTGGTTTTTCTCTTTTGCATGTTTGTTTAATAAATACATTGCATAGTTGTCCAAAATTCTTCAGAAGTTTTAAAAGAATCGAGTTGGAAAAAGGTGTAGATAGGCAGGAAGTCTGACAAGCTTTCTAAACATGACCTACTTGAACATGAAAATGAAGAAAAACTATACTGATTAGGACACAAAGCAAGAATGGGATTTAAAAAACAAAGAGCTAGATAGATAACCATGTTCTTCTAGTTGAGAGCAGAATGGTCACATAGAATAAAACTTTAATACGCAGTTTTGTGTTGACGTGCACAATCCTGACCACTTAGAAATAAGCAGTTTTGGGTGGCACCTGTGGCTCAGCAGGTAGGGTGCTGGCCCCATAAACTGAGGGCGGCGGGTTCGAACCTGACCCCAGCCAAACTGCAACAAAAAATAGCTGGGCGTTGTGGCGGGCACCTGTAGTCCCAGCTACTTGGGAGACTGAGGCAAGAGAATCACCTAAGCCCAAGAGCTGCAGGCTGTTGTGAGCTGTGACACCACAGCATTCTACTGAGGGTGACAAAGTGAGACTCTGTCTCTTTAAAAAAAAAAAAGAAGAAGCTCTATTAGTGCCGATAAAAATTCATTAGTCCGTATTAAATCAAAACCAATTTAACAAGTAACTAAGGTACTATTAAAGGCTTGGCACCTGTGGCTCAAGCAGATAAGGCGCCAGCCACATACACCTGAGCTAGCGGATTCAAATCCAGCCCGGGCCTGCCAAACAACGACAGCTGCAACCATAAAACAGCCAGTCATTGTGGCGGGCGCCTGTACTCCCAGCTACTTGGGAGGCGGAGGCAAGAGAATAGCTTGAGCCCAGGAGTTGGAGGTTGCTGTGAGCTGTGATGCCACAGCACTCTACCAAGGGCTACAGCTTGAGGCTCTGTCTCAAAAAAAAACTATTAAAGAAAGAAAATAACTTCACAAATTTTAACGAATAATTTTAGAATATTTTAAAGTTCACTGGAGGAATATTACTATTTACTGTGATTAACACAGAATAAATCAGTAAGGCAAAAACAGTTTTAATCACATGAACTTTACAAATGTGAGGGTATGCTTTTGTTCTAACAGATATTTTCTCAAAACTAATTATCTAAATAAGATATCTGGATAGTGAATAACTGATCTGCATATACCCTTAAAGACAGAGTGCCTGTTTGTATCATATACTATGTCTGATTTAGAAAGCATTGAATCCGGAGTGTTTCTGGCCAGTCTTACCGTATGAGTCAGAGTGACATCTAGTGGCGATTGCATCAAACAATACCTGCTTGGTTCTTCATCTGATGTAAAAACAAATGAGCAGTACTTAGCACGTGACAGGCCTCAAACATTGTGGCATAAATACATTAAGTTTAATATTTTTAAGCTAATATTCCAAGTTCCTGACTTATACTGAACTTCCTCCTTCCTTTTCCTTCCCTTCTCTAGTCCTCCATCTCTCCGTATTTTCTCAGTCAAAAAGTTCCCTCTACTTTCTCATTCTATCAGAAGCGTTTTTCAACTTTTTTTATCTCACAGAACACTTGAACCTACAGTTAAACTTCTATAGTTAAACTTCTGTGGCACAATTAAATCATGTTGATCCAAAAAAAGAAGAAGTAAGAAAAATATACTTACCGTGCTTTGGACATCTTTTAAAAGTAATTCAATTCATGTTTAAAATTCTTCACGGCACAACTAAGATCCTCTCACACCTCACCAGTTGAAAAGCACTGCTCTACAGAATCCATAGCCTATACAATTTTCCTTTCATTGCACACATTTTATAAAACTCTACCAAAGATATATTATATATTTTATGTGTAACTCTTCTGATTTTTGCTATATTAAATCATAAAACTAAATCAATAAACCTATCGTCATTCATGCAACCTAGAAAATTATTTCATTCATCTCTAATTTACTTGATCATATGATTATTTCCAAAGCTATAATGCCACATGTTCTATGCCCTGTTCAAACCCCTCTTCCCTAAGTCCTATTACTCACTTTATAGTAAGTTTATTCCCTAGAAAACATGGAAACCATTAAATGTAAATAAGCTTACCTTCTCAGTTCTCCACATGAAACAGTCTTTCTTTGGAATCCCCCCCTTCCCTTATGTCAAATACACATCCCCCTTTTCAAGATTTTTTTTTTTTTTAAATTAAATCATAGCTGTGTAGGCAAGTGAGAGCAAGATGGAGGCCGAATAACAGCTTCCCTGCAACTGGGCACCATGAAACTGGGGAGATAAAGACTCCAGACATCTCTGGCTGGTGGGATCTGCCTATAATCATCCCTTTGAGGATACAGGGAGAGACTTCTGGATCCCAAGAGGAGGACAAAAACAGTGGAAAACTGGCAAGTGGTTGCATGTGTTCGATCGGTCTCATCCTGCCGGAAGCTTTAAGTACAGCAGCAGCGAGACTGTAAACCGGAAAGGCCTTACCTGTTAACCATTTTGGTGTTTTTGGACTTGGCCCTCAGTTGAACTGCCTTGGGGAGAGCTTGAGCAGGAGTGCAGAGAACTTTGGGCATTGTCTAGGGCCCCAGACTGAGCCGCTGAGCCAGAAGGAGCTAATAGTGCTCAGGTGTGGGCCGCAGGGAGCCAGTGTGAGAGAACTGCCCCGGCAAGCTCTACCCTCAGGGTCGGACGAGAGCTAGTAACCTAGTGACTGAGCAGCCAAAAGGCGGGGACTGAGCTGCCTTACAGCCTTAACCCTCAGAGGCAGAGTGAGACCAGTTTTGGCACACTGCGTAAGTGGATAGCCACTTCAGCAGTGATCCCAGCCACAAGCACTTTCCTGGGTAACCTTCAGCTTAGCCAAGTTTAGAAGTTTAAAGTGCCTTTTAAGTAGGCTGAAGAGAGATTTAGGGTGTCCACCCTGTGGGGTTTGAGAAATCAGCGACGGCCGCCAATCATATCAGCATTGGGATTATCATCTCATATCCCAGAAGACCACCTGTTGCCCAGACAATATTCAACAATATATATCTATACTGCTTTGTTTTTGGCTGTTTTTTTTGTTGTTGCTGTTGTTGTTTTGTTTTTTAATTTCAACCTTTTCCGTACAGAAGTTTTCTTTTCTTTCTTTCTTTCTTTCTAGTTTAAATACAATTTCCCGTTGCTGCCTTTTTCAATAATTAGAACTTCATTTTTGCTATTGTTTCTACCCCTATTTTTGGTTTTTCACCCAATTTTATCTCGTAAAGTTTTCTGCTTGCTTGTTTTGGTTTTATTTATAGCATTTCTGTCTTTCCTCTCTACTTGGTGGAGGTGGGGTACTGTGTCTGATCAGGTTAGCAAAGAGCTGCTGACCTCAAGGGAATCACCCAAGCGGGCACAGCCAGAGGTTGGAGTTTTTTTTAAGCTTGTGTCCAAGTACCCTACTATACACCTATATTGCTCTGTCACCCTCTTTCTGTGCCTCTCTTCTTTTTGTCAATATTCCCTTCTACCCACCCCTTCTCCCTTCTCTATTTTCTTCTCGTTCTTTCTTTCTTTTTCTTTCTTGTATCCCTTCTATCCCTTCTTGCTCTTCAACCTTCTCATCCTTCTGGTCCTGTACCAAAAGGACTCATCGAAACCTTAGTTCACAGGCACGGGAACTTAAAGAGCAAGAGGAAGTGAAAGGAAAACTAGGGCAAGGAAACAGATAAAAGAAATCACTCATGAGGAAGAATCAGCAGAAAACTCCAGGCAACATGAAGAACCAGTCCAGAGCAACCCCTCCAAGGGACCATGAGGTACCTACTGCAGAGGATTCTACCTATAAAGTAATGTTGGGAATGACAGAAAGGGAATTTAGAATACACATGATGAAAACAATGAAGGAAATGATGCAAACAATGAAGGAAACTGCTAATAAAGTGGAAAATAACCAAAACGAAATCCAAAGACAGAATCAAATAAGAGATGAACGAAATGAAGAATATAGAAAGGATACAGCGGAGCTGAAGGAACTAAGCAGTCAATTAGGGAACTTAAATATGCAATGGAAAATATCAGCAACAGGTTAGACCATGCAGAGGAAAGAATTTCAGAGGTAGAAGACAAAGTTCCTGAGATAACTCAGATAGTAAAAGAGGCAGAAAAGAAGAGAGAGAAAGCAGAACATTCACTGTCAGAATTATGGGACTTTATGAAGCGTTCCAATATACGAGTTACAGGAATCCCAGAAGGGGAAGAAGAATGCCCCAGAGGAATGGAAGCCATACTAGGGAATGTTATAAATGAAAATTCCCCAAATATCACCAAAGATTCTGAGATACTGCTTTCAGAGAGATATCGGACCCCAGGTTGCCTCAACTCTAACCGAGCTTCTCCAAGACACATTGTGATGAACCTGTCCAAAGTCAAGACAACAGAAAAGATTCTGCAAGCTGCCAGGAGTAACCGCCAGTTGACCTACAGGGGCAAATCCATCAGAGTGACCGCAGACTTCTCTAATGAAACCATCCAAGCAAGAAGACAATGGTCATCTACCTTTAATCTACTTAAAGAGAACAATTTTTGGCCCAGAATTCTGTACCCTGCTAAGCTAAGCTTTAAAACTGAGGGAGAAATCAAATCATTTACAGATATACAAACACTGAGGAAATTCGTCACAACAAGACCAGCTCTACAGGAAATACTTCAACCTGTTCTACACACTGACCATCACAATGGATCAGCAGCAAAGTAAGAACTCAAAAATTAAAGGACAGAACCTAACTTCCACACTGATGCAAAAGATAAAACTAAGCAATGGACTCTCACAAAATAAGACGAATAGAATACTACCACACTTATCAATTATCTCAATAAATGTTAATGGCTTGAATTCCCCACTGAAGAGACATAGATTGGTTGACTGGATTAAAAAACACAAGCCATCCATTTGCTGTCTGCAAGAAACACACCTGGCTTCAGAAGACAAATTAAAGCTCTGAGTCAAGGGTTGGAAGACAATTTTTCAGGCAAATGGAATTCAAACGAGAAAGGAACTGCAATCTTATTTTCAGATACATGCAGATTTAAAGCAACTAAAGTCAAAACAGACAAAGATGGTCACTTTATATTGGTCAAGGGAAAACTACAACAAGAAGATGTTTCAATTCTAAATATTTATGCACCCAGATTCTTAAAACAGACCTTACTCAGTCTGAGCAATATGATATCCAGTAATACCATAAAAACAGCGGACTTTAACACTACTCTTACAGAGCTGGACAGATCCTCTAAACAGAAATTAAACAAAGATATAAGAGATTTAAATGAGACCCTAGAACAACTGTGCTTGATAGACACATATAGAACACTTCCTTTCCAAAGATAAAGAATAGACATTCTTCTCATCACCCCATGGAACATTCTCCAAAATTGATCATATCCTGGGAAACAAAACAAATATCAACAGTATAAAAAGAACTGAAATTTCACCTTGTATCTTCTCAGACCATAAGGCACTAAAGGTGGAGCTCAACTCTAACAAAAACGTTCAACATCACACAAAGGCATGGAAATTAAACAACCTTCTGTTGAGTAACAGATGGGTGCAGGAAGAAATAAAACAGGAAATCACTAACTTCCTTGAGCATAACAACAATGAAGACACAAGCTACCAAAACCTGTGGGACACTGCAAAAGCAGTTTTGAGAGGAAAATTTATTGCTTTAGATGCCTACATTCAAAAAACAGAAAGAGAGCACATCAACAATCTCACAAGAGATCTTATAGAATTGGAAAAAGAAGAACAATCTAAGCCTAAACGCAGTAGAAGAAAAGAAATATCCAAAATCAAATCAGAGATCAATGAAATTGAAAACAAAAGAATCATTCAGAAAATTAATGAAACAAGGAGTTGGTTTTTTTAAAAAATAAATAAAATAGATAAACCATTGGCCAGACTAACGAGGAATAGAAAAGTAAAATCTCTAGTAAGCTCAATCAGAAATGACAAAGGGGAAATAACAACTGATCCCACAGAGATACAAGAGATCATCTCTGAATACTACCAGAAACTCTATGCCCAGAAATTTGACAATGTGAAGGAAATGGATCAATATTTGGAATCACACCCTCTCCCTAGACTTAGCCAGGAAGAAACAGAGCTCCTGAACAGACCAATTTCAAGCACTGAGATTAAAGAAACAACAAAAAAGCTTCCAACTAAAAAATGCCCTGGTCCAGATGGCTTCACACCAGAATTCTATCAAACCTTCAAGGAAGAGCTTATTCCTGTACTGCAGAAATTATTGCAAAAAATTGAGGAAGAAGGAATCTTCCCCAACACATTCTATGAAGCAAACATCACCCTGATACCAAAACCAGGAAAAGACCCAAACAAAAAGGAGAATTTCAGACCAATCTCACTCATGAATATAGATGGAAAAATTCTCAACAAAATCCTAGCCAATAGATTACAGCTTAACATCAAAAAAGTCATACATCATGATCAAGTACGTTTATCTCAGGGATGCAAGGCTGGTTTAACATACACAAGTCCATAAATGTTATCCACCATATTAACAGAGGCAAAAATAAAGATCACATGATCCTCTCAATAGATGCAGGAAAAACATTTGATAAAATCCAGCATCCTTTTCTAATTAGAACACTGAAGAGTATAGGCATAGGTGGCACATTTCTAAAACTGATTGAAGTTATCTATGACAAACCCACAGCTAATATTTTACTAAATGGAATAAAACTGAAAGCTTTTCCTCTTAGAACTGGAACCAGACAAGGTTGTCCTCTGTCACCTTTACTATTCAACATAGTGCTAGAAGTTCTGGCCAATACAATTAGGCAATACAAGGAAATAAAGGGAATCCAAACGGGAGCAGAGGAGTCAAACTCTCCCTCTTTGCTGGCGAATTGATCTTATATTTAGAGAATCCCAAAGACTCAACCACAAGACTCCTGCAAGTCATCAAAAAATACAGTAATGTTTCAGGATATAAAATCAATGTCCACAAGTCAGTAACCTTTGTATACGCCAATAACAGTCAAGATGAGAAGCTAATTAAGGACACGACTCCCTTCACCATAGTTTCAAAGAAAATGAAATACCTAGGAATATACCTAACGAAGGAAGTAAGGACTTCTATAAAGAAAATTATGAAATCCTCAGAAAGGAAACAGAGGATATTAACAAATGGAAGAACATACCATGCTCATGGATGGGAAGAATCAACATTGTTAAAATGCCTATACTTCCCAAAGCTATCTACCTATTCAATGCCATTCCTATCAAAATACCAACATCGTACTTTCAAGATTTGCAAAAAATGATTCTGTGTTTTGTATGGAACCAGAAAAAACCCCATATAGCTAAGGCAGTTCTTAGTAATAAAAATAAAGCTGGGGGCATCAGCATACCAGATTTTAGTCTGTACTACAAAGCCATAGTGGTCAAGACAGCATGGTACTGGCACAGAAACAGAGACATAGACACTTGGAATCGAATTGAAAACCAAGAAATGAAACTAACATCTTACAACAACCAAATCTTTGATAAACCAAACAATAATATGCCTTGAGGGAAAGACTCTCTATTCAATAAATGGTGTTGGGAGAACTGGATATCCACATGTAAAACACTGAAACTGGACCCACACCTTTCCCTACTCACAAAAATTGATTCAAGACGAATAAAGGACTTAAATTTAAGGCATGAAACAATAAAAGTCCTCAAAGAAAGTATAGGAAAAACACTGGAAGATACTGGCCTGGGAAAAGACTTCATGAAGAAGACTGCCATGGCAATTGCAACAACAACAAAAATAAACAAATAGGACTTCATTAAACTGAAAAGCTTCTGTACAGCTAAGGAGACAACAAACAAAGCAAATAGACAACTTACACAATGGGAAAGGATATTTGGAATCAGACAAAAGCTTGATAACTAGGATCTATAGAGAATTCAAATTAATCCACATGAAAAAAGCCAACAATCCCATATATATCAATGGGCAAGAGACATGAATAGAAAAAGAAGACAGATGAATAGCTAATAAACTTATGAAAAAATGTTCATCATCCCTATCTATTAGAGAAATGCAAATCAAAACCACCATGAAATACCATCTAACCCCAGCGAGAATGGCCCACATCATAAAATCGCAAAACTGCAGATGCTGGCGTGGATGTGGAGAGAAGGGAACACTTTTCCACTGCTGGTGGGACTGCAAACTAGTACAACCTTTCTGGAAGGAAGTATGGAGAAACCTCAAAGCACTCAAGCTAGACCTCCCATTTGATCCTGCAATCCCATGACTGGGCATCTACCCAGAAGGAAAAAAATCCTTTTATCATAAGGACACTTGTACTAGACTGTTTACTGCAGCTCAATTTATAATCGCCAAAATGTGGAAACAGCCTAAATGCCCACCAACCCAGGAATGGATTAACAAGCTGTGGTATATGTACACCATGGAATACTATTCAGCTATTAAAAAAAATGGAGACTTTACATCCTTCATATTAACCTGGATGGACGTGGAAGACATTATTCTTAGTAAAGCATCACAAGAATCTGGAGAAGCATGAATCCTATGTACTCAATTTTGATATGAGGACAATTAATGACAATTAAGGTCATGGTGAAGGTGGGGAAAGGGGAGAGCAGAGAGAGAAAGAAGGAGGGACGGGTGGGGAAAAGAAGAGCAGAGAGAGGGAAGGAGGGAGGGGGGTGGGGCCTTGGTGTGTGACACACCTTCTGGGGGCAAGACAGGATTGCAAGAGGGACTTTACCTAAAAAAATGCTATCAGTGTAACCTGGCTTATTGTACCCTCAATGAATACCCAACAATAAAAGAAAAAAAGAAAAGAAAAGAAAAAAAAAATCATAGCTGTGTACATTAATGTGATCATGGGGCACCATACACTGGTTTCATAGACCGTTTGACACATTTTCATCACACTGGTTAACATAGCCTTCCTGGCATTTTCTTAGTTATTGTGTTAAGACATTTATATTGTACATTTACTAAGTTTCACTTGTACCCTTGTAAGACGCACCGCCTTTTCAAGATATTATCCCTTCTATTGTTATTTGTTTTATAATTCAATGATTATATCTCTCTGAATCTCCCTATTTTGATCCCTTGCCTTCCACTTATAAACGTGCTTAACACACCCCACCCAAAAATCATCTGTCTTTGACCTACTGCAATCTACTTTTTTTCCTTTTTATCAAACAATCACTCAGAAGAAAAAATCTATAATGACTTTCTCTATTTCTTCAATATCCATTCACTCTTTGACCTCCGGTGATTTGATTTTTGTCATCACAACTCTGTTAGAACTGATCTCTAGAAAGTCACCAGTGAGGCTATCAGCATCCTCTTTACCAGCCTCAGTCCCCTTAAATCTTGACATGCTGTTTTGATAATCATTCTCACTTGGCTTCTGCAGCGCAGTGATCTTTTCATCCTCTTCCTCTCTTTCATAACACCTTCTCTTTCTCATAAACACAACAGACTCATACACAGTATAGTAAAACTTCATCTGTTTCTACGGATGAAGATGGATCAGGCTGTGAATGTATCCCAAATCTATAGTCTACTAATCTACCCTTCCTTCAAAATAAAGCTTTAAAACTATTTTGTTTAAGCTTACCCTGATTACTTCTAATCATAATTCACTGTAATGAATCAAATTTTACATTATCTCCTCTTCCTTCCCTCTTTCTCATGCAAACACATACTATATTTTACAAAGACAACAAACGCAATACCTTTGTCCTCCAATTCTGAGTATTTCTTCAATTACACAGCAGGGTCTTAGTAAATGTTGATTAAGGCTGATACATACAAACTGTCAATTCATTAAAAAGAAATGATAAACTCATACTTTTTAAAAGAAAGAGAACGGACTTCCTTTTATTTCAGCTGTTACACTGACACTATTAGGTTATAAATATAGGAAGCAAAGACCGGGCGTGGTGGCTCACGCCTGTAATCACTCTGGGAGGCCAAGGCAGGTGGATGCCTCAGCTCACAGGTTCGAGATCAGCCTGAGCAAGAACAAGACCCCATCTCTACAAATAGCCAGGCATTGTGGCAAGCACCTGTAGTCCCAGCTACTCAAGAAGCTGAGGCAAGAGGATCACGAGACCAAGAGTTTGAGGTTGCTGTGAGCTATGATGCCACAACAATCTACCCAGAGTGAGGAAGTGAGACTCTGTCTCAAAAAAAACAAACAAACAAACAAACAAACAAAAAATATATATATAGGAAGTGAGATAATGCTTTGGAAAAAGATTCATTTTCTAATTCTGAACTAGCTGGCCTAATTTTACTTATGAAAATTCCTCTATAATTTGTCAAAACAGTAATTTATACCAATTGTTTAAATGCTTCTTTAAAAAAAGAACTATGAAAGGGAAGAAATTCTAGAAAGTTATCAGCACAGAATCATGAAAAAACATTTTAAGCATCTATAGAAGAACTATAATATGAAGACATCTGCCACAATGCAGGTTTTAGTGTGTGTAAAAATCCAGTCATAGACCAGCTGTGACAGACTCTTTAAAGCACGTCCAAGGCAATGACAAACGAAGTAGACATTCTTGCCAGACTCTCTGATTTGGATTTAGTATTAGGAAGTTTTAATGAGTAATCCTATAAGAAATGCAATTGTATCTAAATTTGACATATGTAAAATTTTGGTGTGGAAGGGATTTTCTTTTAAAATGATAAATTCTTTGTGCTTATTTTGTTGTTTTCTTTTTCCTCATTAGTATAGTGAAGAGAGGGTCGAGACATTCTGCCATGAGGTCCTAGCAACTCTTGTCCACTGTTGTGGGGGGAGTGTACCTCCCACTTTGATCTGGGAGGTACACAGAGACTCAGATTCAGAAACGCAAAATTGAGAGGGCAGAAACATTTATTCTTGAATGGACCTTTGTCTATAGGAACAGGCCTTACACATGAGTGAAAGAGCTGAAACAGGACCCGGAGGGAGCCATCTCCCACATGACCCAGGAGTGTCCCCAATGCTCAGCAGTGATGAGGGAATGAGAAAAACAGAAGAACACAATAGAAACAGTAAAATTTATAGAGTGGGCCCAGAGGTCAATGCCCTTCGTGGAAGAGACAGTGAAGGCCTCAAGCTTCAGATGTACTCAAGTTTTTATTATTTATTAGTTAATGGATGTTAGCAACAACATACATCATCTCTGCAGTTTCTCCTGCCCTAATTCTGGATTACTCACCCAATAACCCTTTAGCTATTTTTATTACTTTTACTTCTTAAGACACTTACCAATCACAAACAAGATTACAGAAAACAAAGGAAACGGGAGCATGGACTTTGGAGCTAGATGCCACCCAGTTAATCCTATTTCCTGCAGGGCAGATTAGCTGACACCTTACTCAACTTTAGGAGCATGGAGGAATAAAACTGAATCCTCTTCTTTCACACCCATAAGAACTAATCTTTCTTGCTCAATGAGTCAGCTTCACATGTTGTCCTAAAATGGCTTCCCAAGCCTTGTCAGGCCCCCAGCCAGGCCCTTACAGACCTTTTCCTGAAGTCCTTTGATGTTCGTGCCAAGCTGTCTCAGAAGCCCCAGTGTAGTGTGTTCTTTTTGGAGGCTCATGTCCTCCCATTCTCCTGCATACCTGACCCTGATCACACAACCTTTCAAATAATCATTCCATTGTTCTATCAGTCTAACTCTACTCCCATAATCCTAACTTCCCTTATGTTCACCCTCAAGGACCCAGTCCACAGGGAACAGAGGAGTGAAGAAGAGAGACAGAAAAGCCCGACGTAGCTATTCGAACCTGAATTCTTAGGTGTGGGGGTTTCAGGAATTTCAGGTCTGGGGCCTCCAACTAACTAAAACCATGTTAGCCAATTTGCTACTAGCATTGATACCTCATCTAACCAAAACTCTACCAGCTCTAGGGAAAGGTGGGGACAACTACAGAATTCTTTGGTCAACCACAGTCAGCTGCTGAGCTGGGTTAATGCTGTCTACAGTGCTAGTTGGGAGGCCTCTTGTTTTATTATTTAACATACATTATTGGATGAAAAAACATTTTTAACTAAGAAAAAACAACTCAATAATGAAAAGTAGAAAAAATGATTCGTATCCAAAATCAAGCATATAGGTATCTGAAAGGTATATCTATTAAACGGATATGGCACAGGAATTTTAAATAGTCTTGAAATGTTGAATTATACTAACCATGAGCAGTGCTTTCCGAACAGCTCTAATTCTGAAATGAACATTCTTTGTATTTGATGACACTAATTCAGCCTTTTTTGTGGTTGATGCTATAAATGTTACGGAAATTATGTACTGCCCATGTTCATTACCTAAATTTCACATAATAATAGGTTTGTATAAATTAATTTTTCCCTAAAATAGATAAAAACAATTACTCCTTTTTATGGCTTAATCACTTGACAAATTCCATTTTACACAAGTCTTAGATTTGGTATTGTCAAATTTTCATTTTAATTTTCAAACTCAAATAGAGTTTAAATTTTTCAACAACACTTTTCAGGTAGTCCCTTGGTTTGTATAAGTGGTCTGTATTCTTTAAGCTCAGTAGTAACTTTTGGGTACTCTGAATGCTTTGTTGAAGAGAATAATGTTATAAATAGTTATATTTGAGGATGTCATCACAAAGGTCCATTAACTCAATTAAACAGTACTGGTTAGTACTTGCTAAACCAGTTGTTACTCTAGGGCGCTGGAATGGAAGAGTTAGGTGAAAGGAAGTTAAAGTTTTCATCCCTCTTTCCAGGCACAAAATTGGCCCTAAGTAGGTATTTGAAACACCAAATCCTAGCCACTAGACCACCAGAGAGCTCTAAGTAGGTATTTGAAATGGGCAGAGGGAACTCTGGTGTAATTCCTACATCCTTTCCCAACACATGTTTCTTTTGTAATTTCTACCAGTTTTGGGCGGCGCCTGTGGCTCAGTCGGTAAGGCGCCGACCCCATGTACCCAGGGTGGTGGGTTCAAACCTGACCCCGGCCAAACTGCAACCAAAAAATAGCCAAGCGTTGTGGCGGGCGCCTGTAGTCCCAGCTACTCGGGAGGCTGAGGCAAGAGAATCGCTTGGGCCCAGGAGTTGGAGGTTGCTGTGAGCTATGTGAGGCCACGGCACTCTACCAAGGGCCATAAAGTGAGACTCTGTGTCTACAAAAAAAAAAAAAAATTTCTACCAGTTTTAAGGTCTTCTTGCATCTTCCATTGTGTCATACCATCTTGATCTGCCTTGATCTCCTATATTTCAAAATTTAAGATCCTCTTCCCACCACTACCTACATCAGCAGAAAATAAGAATGTAATCTGTTTCAAAAGTGTAAGTAAAAGGATACATTCAGGCCAGGCGCAGTGGCTCACACCTGTAATCCTAGCACTCTAGGAGGCCGAGGCAAGTGGATTGCCTGAGCTCACAGGTTTGAGATCAGCCTGAACCAGAGCAAGACCCCACCTCTAAACATAGGCGGGCGTTGTGGCAGGAGCCTGTAATCCAGCTACTCAGCAGGCTGAGGCAAGAGAATCACTTGAGCCCAAGAGTTTGAGATTGCTGTGAGCTATGATGCCACAGTACTCTACCAAGGGCAACAAAGTGAGACTCTGCCTCAAAAAGAAAAAAAAAAAGATATATCCAAATCTTTTATTTAGAAGTAATTAAAAGTACTTGCTTCTGCAGCACATACACTAAAATTAGAATGATACAGAGAAGATTAGTATGGCCCCTACAGAAGCATGACACACAAATTCGTGAAGCATTCCATATCTTAATAAACAAGTAATTAAAAATTTTAAATAGCGTGACTACTAGCTTAAATGAATTTATAATTATGGGAGCTTAAGTAGTATAAGAAATTAAAAGCAACATTTTAAAAAGAAAGGCAGAGAATATAAGAAAAGTATTTGGATGCATAAGGCACTTCCTTAAGAGGACTAGCACTAAGTTTTTTTACTTTCCTAGAATTTCTTCTTCGTTCCTAAACATAGATTTTCAAAATCTTCTAGTAACTTCATAATTGACCCTAAAAATTGCCAGAGAAATTTGCAACAATATGCACTTACATATACGAATGATCCTAGGAAATCAGGTTTTGATAAGACTCATGTGTTTGGTTAAAGGAAATTTTCTTTAGTATATTACTTGATAGCTGCATAATATTGTTCTTTTGTAATCCAGCGTTGGTAGTATCAAGTTTGAGGTAGAAATAAATGGTTACTTCCTAAAGTTGTAACCATTCCAATATATGGTCTTCATCAAGATTCTCCAGCGATTCTCTGTTGTCTGTTACATCAAGTTTAAACTCTTCAATGGGCTAGGTGGTTAAAAAACAGAGCGTAAGAATTGAACAGGAAAACTGACACATTTTATGGAAAACCTACAGAACTATGTTGAAGAGCATCTTCTTCCACAAACCCTCTAATAAAGTCAAGATGAATAAATAACAAACTCTTGTGCTAATAATGTGACACAGTCTAACATTTAATTTTCATGCTTTCTTGAATTATTCTATGTGTGTTTCATATATTGGTCTTATTACTTGACTAGACAATGGAAGCAAACAAACAGACTGTGAAAGTGCTTCGGGAGGATTTGCCTCTTTTCTGTCTAGGGTCCCAGATTAGTTATTAATAGTATGCTACAGTCTTCCATTATCAAAAGGATACTGGTTTGGATGCTATATTATATAATCAGTTATCCTTAAAATGTAAGACCATGTCTTAAGTTTCTTTGCTCACATCAGGTACCTACTATATACTGAGTAAGAATTTTGATGTGTACAACTAAACTCTAAATTCATTATGGAAACATTATTTTTTTGGTGACAGTCTCATGGCTCTCTGTTGTTCTCAAAATTAGCAATTATCATACTTAATAATTAGTGAATAAGTTGTTGAATGTCTGTATCTGCATTTGATTTTACTATGAGCAGTGGTACTCAATTAACAGTGGTAATCTTGCTCCCCACTCCCAGTGGACACCTAATAATAGATGGAGACACTTATGGTTACTGCAAAAGGGGATAAGGAAGTGGATGCTCCTGTCATCTAATAAACAGAAGCCAGGGATGCTGCTGAACATCTCACAAGGCACAGGACAGCCTCCTATGACAAAGAATTATTTGGTTCAAAAAGGCTAGGGTTAAGAAACTCTATTCCATGACAGCATGACTGACATTCTTCCTACAGAGCAGCTTAATATGTATGAACTAATCCATAAATACTTGTTAATAAATGAATACATCATTCAAGATCCTTCTAATTCTTCTCATACTGCGCCTTCTTGCTCCATGCCTGCCTTTGTCCCACTTGTAAACCCACCTGAACCACCAGAAATTAAGAGTCTTTTAAAGGTGTATCTCTGAAATGCCCCAATAATTAGTATATCGACAGATTAGCTAATAAGAGAGAAAACCTATTAGCTAAATGAGCTTCTCATTAATCATGTTCTGTGTGTTAACAGAAATATAAATTCAATTACAAAGAAAACTCTTCAATATTATCCACGATTATTTTCTTACACAGCACAATTTTATTATCTTAGTAACAAGCTTTGCTTTTAGTTATTAGGTAAACTCAGAACACAGCAAACCATATTCATAAAGACCAGAATAAAAGTCTATGATTCAGCACATCATCAAAGATGGACAGCTACTACAACACTAAAAGAACCCCTTATTATAAGGCATTTTAACCTCTAAGCTTGAAGCATAAGGCTAACAAATCCTAACATACACATTAAAAAGGTAAAGGCCCTTCTTTTCCTCCTTAAGTCATTAGACATGGCCAAAGGAGTTTGGAATCGGCAGGCACTGGAAGTGGCAGCCAGACGAAGGAGTCAAGTCCAATCAGGAAGTGAACACAAAGAGTCGTGGCCAACGTGACTGACAGACTGGTTAGATAGAGGACAGGGTCCACATATGTGATATATTGCAGATAACTGGACCCCACTTTCTCACTGGAAGTTACAAAGACAGAAAGGGTGCAGTGAGGATGAACCCTTTGGTGTTAGGAGTAGAGAGATCAGTGCAAACTCAGTTTTCAGTATACATATGTGAAAATGAATATAAGTGTTAAGTGTGTGCATACGCACATATATTTCTTAATTCTTTTTAATGAAAGGACCTGAGAACAGTAACACTCAATACAAGAAACACAATTAGTACCCAGATTTGGGGTTCTAAATATCATTCTCTATACAAAGAATGATTCCCTGAAAAATAGAATCATGATTCCCTGGAAAATAACGGATTCCAGGGCTGGGGCAGGGATATTGCAAGATAAGCCTAGAATATCTCATTGTGTAAGAGACAGGAGATGGTCAAAGAATGATGGAAGACATGTTAAAGTACATAGAAATTTAAAAAGAATCCCACTTGCCAAATCTAGGACACAAACTCATCTGACTGAGTTTGTGAAAATCTACATTATCTTACCTGGCACTCATCAAGTTCCCACTGAAAATGTGCAGGTGCGTTTCACAGAGAGGTCATTGGATGTTTTGGTTGAGAATCTGAATGGGAACAGTTACGCCATGACTGTGAACAACCTCTTACCACCCATCTCTGTGGAGGGTGGTTCAAAAAAAAAAAAAAAAGTCAAAACTAATATAGTTCTTATCTCATGTAGAAAAAAAGCAGAAAATGCACCATGGGACTACCTAACTCAAGTTGAAAAATACTGCAAAGTAGGCCAACTGCAGTGGCTCACACGGATAATCCTAGCACTCTGGGAAGCTGAGGCAGGTAGATCCCCTGAGCTCAGGAGTTTGAGACCAGCCTGAGCAAGAGTGACACCCCCATCTCCAACTAAAAATAGAAAAACTAGCCTATAGTCCCAGACACCCAGGAGGCTGAGGCAGGAGGACTGCTTGAGCCCAAGAATTTGAGGTTGCTGTGAGCTATGATGCCACTCTGTCTCCAAAAGAAAAAAAAAAAAAAAAACGAGTGCAAAGAAAAAAAGTGAAGGCTTCTTATGACATGGAAACAGATCCTAGGGAAGGACTGATGAATACGCTAAAGAAAATTTATGAGGATGGAAGTGGTGCTATGAAGCAAACCAGTAATAAAGCTTTGATGGCATCAACAGAAAAGCAACCTAAAAAGACAGAATTTTGAGACTTTATAAAGTGCAAAATCCAGCAGGAACTGTGATGTGGAAATATTTATGTTTCCAGTAAGGAAATGTGTGTGAGCTGCAAATATAAATTTGTGAGGTAACTATTTATACAACCTTCTTCTAACTAAAGGCAATGAATTCTCCATTTCCTACTGGAGGATTTATATAAATAAAATATGCTTATTAAACCTTAAAAAAAAAAAATCAATGATTTCATGGAGTTTATATTTTTATCAGAATGTTTTAGACAAGAAATCAAGGGAAGTCTTATTGAGAAGGCAACGTTTGGGCGGCGCCTGTGGCTCAAAGGAGTAGGGCGTCAGCCCCATATGCCGGAGGTGCAGGGTTCAAACCCAGTCTCAGCCAAAAAACTGCAAAAAAAAAAAAAAAAAGAGAGAGAGAGAGAAGGCAACATTTAAGAAAAATTAAGCTTAAGCCCAAGAGTTGGAGTTTGCTGTGAGCTGTAATGCCACAACACTCTACCCAAGCAACAGCTTAAGACTCTGTCTCAAAAAAAAAAAAAAAAAAAAAAAGGGAAAGAAAAATTAAAATGACATAAGGAAGCGACAAGCAGGTATCTAGAGGGAAGAGCTTCTGTAACATAAAGAACATCAAGGTTTTAAGATGGGATAATGCGTGACATGCTCCAGGAAGACAAAAATGCCGAAATGATTAGAGCAGTGTTCAACCCTTTTTATCCCACAGCACATTCAAACCTATAGTTAAACTTCTGCGGCACACTTAAATTACATTATCCAAAAAAGGAGGGGGGGAAAAATATATATATATATACACACACACACACACACACACACACACACTGTGCCCTGAACTTCTTTTGAGAATAATTAATGATCTTTAAAAATTTGGGGGGCACAATGGTAGCCACAGCATACCAGTTAAAAATCACTGGCTTAGAGCATGAAGAATGGGGAGGGACTGGTAGAAGATCGGGTCAGAGAGGGCATGAGAAGCTAGATTATCTAAAGCCTTAAGATCCAAAAAAAGGATTCTGGCTTTTATGAAATGAGATGGGAAGCCATAGGTTTCTGAGCAAAAAAGCCAAATCATCTAACTTAACTTGTTAAAAGGATGACTGGTGCTGCCACCTAGAAAACAGAATAAACGGGGATAAGGACAGATTTGACAAGAAAAGAAGATAATGTCCATCACGAATTTAACTTCTCTTTTTTATATCTTTTTTTTTTTTTGTAGAGACAGAGTCTCACTTTATGGCCCTCGGTAGAGTGCCGTGGCATCACACAGCTCACAGCAACCTCCAACTCCTGGGATTAAGTGATTCTCTTGCCTCAGCCTCCCGAGTAGCTGGGACTACAGGCGCCTGCCACAACGCCCAGCTATTTTTTGGTTGCAGTTCGGCCGGGGCTAGGTTCTCCATGATAGAATAATAAAAAATTAAGTGAAACCTAAATTAAGAAATCATGTTTTATGCTATATCTTTCCAAAATAATATGAAGGCTGATGAATAACTTTATGAATTGGAAAACAAAACTAAAAAGTTCAAGGAGTTGTTCTCACTTCCAGGTTTCCTTAAAAAAAAAATATCAGTGTATTTATTTCCATATTACCAATCTAAAGGCCACATCTGACTGTAAATCTAAAAAATGTACTTTACTGAGAATAGTTTTTGTGCTTCATAACAAATTACAGTAAATGCTTCAAAAACTAAAGGGAAAAAAGAAGGAAAGAAAGAGTAGTATGAAAATTATGAGAAGACAGAAGGAATTAAAATTAAGGGAAAAAGGAAAAAAGGTTCTACTTCTGCAACAAATGTCAGATTAGAAATTCAGATGGATACTCCACTGAGAATGATTTAAAATGTGAGACAAAACGAGAACTTTGATAAACCAATGCTCACCTTAAGCTGGAATCACAAAGGGCTATTCTCTAATGTTAATGAGGAACCAAAAAATAACTAATTCTAAAAACTAAATAAAAAACAGACCTGCAGCCTAGATTCATGTCATCTGAGTGGACCAGGAAATCTCAGACTTAAAACTTAAATTAGGGTACTCCTAGATTGCCAATACCTCCAAAGATTTGGCAGATATAAAATAAAATCCCTTCAGGAAAAGATAACTTTATTCAGACTTTATATTTCTACAGATAATTTTCAAATACCATGTCCAGTATACATATTCAATTCCCATTTTTCACAGATTCTGTATTTGCCAATTTATCTGTTCACTAAAATTATTTCTAACCAAAAATCAATACTGTGGGTGCTTGTGGTCATTTGTAGACATGGGCAGAACTGCAAAGAATTTGAATCACCTGGCACCTAGTGCTGCCAGATGAGGCTGAACAAGCTGTTGCTCAGCCTTCTTGCTTCAGCTTGCCTGCTATCCACAATGGCCTTATGGCCTTTCACCAGGATATTTAACATCACCCTGTTTTTCACATTTTTGTACTTTCTGCTGGTGATTTCACTATTGAAATGGCCCCCAAGTATAGATGTTGTATTCCTCAGCACAAGAAGGCTATAACATGCAACATGCCTTACTGAAAAAACGTATTTTTATTTTACACGTGTGTGTGTGTGTGTGTGTATGTATATATATATATTTTTTTTTGAGACAGAGTTTTACTCTGTCACCTGGCTAGAGTGCCACGGTGTCATAGCTCACAGCAACCTCAAATTCTTGGGCTTGAGCAATCTTCTTGCCTCATCTCCCAAGTAGGCTGGGAGTACAGGTGCCTGCCACAATGTCCAGCTAGTTCTTCTATTTATTTTTAAGAGAAACGGGTCTTGCTCTTACTCAGCCTGGGCTTGAACTCCTGAGCTTAAGGAATCCACCTATCTCGGCCTCCTAGAGTGCTAGGATTACAGGTGTAAGCCACCATACATGGCCTAAATACGTGTTTTTAAATAAGGTACATGCAGGCATAAGTTCATCCTAGCCATGAGTTCAGTGTTAATGAATAAATAATATTTATTTAGGCTGGGCATGGTGGTTCACACCTGTAATCCCAGCACTTTAGGAGGCCAAGGTAGAAGGATTACTTGACACTAAGAGTTCAAGACCAGCCTGGGCAACATAGCAAGAACCTGTTTACAAAACAAACAAACAAAATTAGCTGAGTCAATAAATCAGAGAACTATGTTTACTCTATGCTCATGAAAACTGAAGTCAAACTTGAAATTTTCATCAGTGAAATATAAAACTATACAAGTGGCGCATGGCTAATATGAAAGAGAAACAGACCATATAATGACCAAAAGCAAGAACTCAGTGGACAAGTTTAATAATCATATTAAACACCAAAAAAGAGAAACAGTAAACTGAGAGACTGTCAGAAGAAACTACCAGAAGCAAAAAAACAAAAAAAAAGGAAAAGGATGAAGACTTCATAAAGATAGTGTAAAATACACAGAACATACAGAAGATTTTTCAAGTTTGTGCCTGGCATCATAGAAGATCAGAGAGAACAAAGGTAAGAGGAATTATTAAAAGAGTTAATGGCTAAGAATTTTTAATTTGAAAGACATTACTCTCTATATTCAAGATAGCCAATGAATACTAAGCCACAATAAATAAAAAGAAACCTCTGCCTATGCAAAAAACAAAGATCTTACAAGCATCCAGAGATGAAAACAGATTACCTTCCAAGACCTAACAGTTAACACTACCAGCTAACAGTTCAGTAGTTACAAAAGAAGTTCAAAGACAGGAATGGCATATTGAGTTGAGTTAAAAAAAAAAAAACCTAGAACTCTCCTACTCAATAAAAATGTCCTTTAAAAATGTAGGCAAAATAAACACATTATCATCCAAATAAAAACTAAAAGACATCAACAGATGAACAGAAAAGCTAACTGGGGTGATATACATACAACATTATATAGCCTTAAAAAGAAAATTCTGACACATGCTACAACATGGGTAAGCCCTAAAAACATGATGGCAAGTGAAATAGGCCAGTCACAAAACCACAAACACTGTATAGGATAAGCATACCTTACCTTTACATGACAACTGTATGCAAAGTACATAGCACTATGTCTGATATATAGTAAGGAATAAATGTTAGCTGGGAAGAAACACCAGATAACTTAAGAAAAATATGAATGTGCTTAAAAAATGTAAGATGTATACATTTTAAGAAACATAAGGATTTTGTTGTTGCAGTAAAAATGAACAGAATTTTGGTGCCTCTATCCTGTATTCCCTCTACTGTCACTAATCCAAATTCATTCAGCAGCTTATAAGAAATTATGATGCTATAAGAATTTCTACAAGTCAAAACGACAGACTTTGGTTGAGATACCTAACAACTATAAATGTACAGAACTATACTCATCACCAAATTTTTGCAGAATAAGTTTAATATCTTCATAGTAATTGTGAGTGAGAAATTTTGGCATTTTATTTACAGACTAAATCATGTAAAATGGATGGACTGCAATATTTTTATTAAAATTAATCTTTCATTACTAGAGGGGAAAAATAATCATGTATTCTCAGGCTAGATTGTTGATTATCTGTTCTCAAAATTTTTTATGTCAATATAAAATCATAGATAATAAATTACTATATAATACATTAATTGTCCCCTTTGAACATCCTTTATAATGATTTGATCAAACTAATACAACATTTTAAAGAAGGTATTTAGAGAAGGAGGAATATTGTCAAAATCAGCTTTTTTATCTGGATGATGTATAATCAATGATCCACCCTCTACAGATGGCTGTGACAGCATCCAAAAAACTGTTTCTATGTGACAGAGTGCATCATGCTCCACAAAATGGACTGTTTTCCATACTATTAATAAGACTATTAACATACTTTGTTTAGAACCCTTCCTTGCAATAAGTCCCGTCAAGTCATACTAAGTAATTTCAAAAACTAAATAATATGTGAATGCCTAAAACAATGACCTCAGCACAACTGAAAATGGAAATTATGGGTGGCAAGGTACAGATTATTGACACTGTATTTAAAATTTAAATCTTCTGATCTTCCAAAATCATTTACACACTGTTCCAGAACCATTTGTACTGTAGAATGAACCATAGCTTTCAGGATTAGGGCCAAGCATATTATAGTGAATTTTAATGTTGGCTTATAGATCTGATATCTGTCATTTACTTACTTTATGACATAAAGACAGACTTATCTGAGTAGAAAATATTTTAACAACTTATGAAAGCAAAAAAAAAAAAAACGGTAACTTTAAGTATAATTACTCAACTATGAGATCAAATCAAATTCTCAACTATTCCCACTGAATGAAAAATTATCTTTCCATCTTCATTCAATATTACCTACTAGCTACACAGAACTGTATAACTTATTATTCTAATAAAGAAAAATGATGCAATCTAAAGTTTATTTTATTACTGTTGATAATGAACTAAAACTAGTAAATTTCAAAATTATCATTTTACTCTACTGAAACTCCTGTACGTTTTTAAAAAGTGAGTAAGAAGCCTATTCAGTAAGATTTTTGTTTCCAAAGATTGTAATCATAAGAACAACTTTATCAATTAAAAATTATTTAAAGTTTATAGCCTCAGAATAAACCCCAAGATCATTTTTTAAACTGGTAAGCTCAAGTTCCAAGAGTCCTGCTATTTTTCAAACTGAAAGTTTAAAAGTGCTATGTTTAAAATTATCTCTTATGTTACATAATGATCCAAATTTTACAAATCTTATTAAATGACTGAGAAGCTAGTGCTTTATTGACCATTCACCTTAATTATTTACCCTAAGGCTTGAGTTCAAAGACCACCAAAAACAAAACAGCATATTATCAGGCCCTCATTGATTTTCTTCTTTATCACTATTGGCTAAAAGTATGTCAATTAATAAAAGAAAGTTTACATCAGATTTAAAATAAGGAAGCATTCTTAGAACAGATATGCATATCAAAATTCTTCATTGGATATTCAAATTTAAAGGAAAATAATTATAGTAATATAAAAGAAGTCAGGAAATTAATTTAGTACCTTTCTAGGCTTGTTAGAACCTCATTACCACACACAAAATTTTTAAGTATATTCAAAAATGCAATAATATTTCCACTAGTATCAGAGTAGAAACCAAAGGTATGTTAGTTATTTGGTTACTAATTCTAGAATTTATGTATCTTTCCTTTAAGGCTTAAAATTATATTCCTTTCCCGTAGGTTTCAATTTCATATACCAATATTACTTTTGCTTTGATTTAATTTCAGAAGACTTACAAATGCACAACATTCACTTACTTTTTCATTTCATCAATCTCATCAGCAGAATATAGAGACTAACAGAAGTTAACATGAACACCCTCCAGTGGCTGGCTCTGCAGCATCATAGAAACATTTTCACCCTGAACTCTTATTTCACTGTGGATATTTTTAAATGATAAACAGAAAAATTTTAACTTATACATCAGATTATAATCATGTGAATTTTGGTAAAAATCTAATTTAAAAAAAATGAAAACAGAAGCCATAAGTCACTACTTTATGCCTCTAACTTTCAAATTTATTTCAAAATTTCCTCTACCAAAGAGGTAAATACTATTTTAATAAAAGAAGGGGGTATAAAAAAATTTAATTCCTTTTTTAATTTATCATTACCAAAGAATATTCAGAAACTGAGATTGCAACTCTATGTAAAGGAAAAGAGACTGGAAGAATATTAGTCAAAATATAAATAACAAATCCTTATGAAAGAAAAATACATCTGTGTTGTATAACAAAGATAATATTTTTTAAGTTTACATTTAAGGGTAATCTGAGTGCAACTGTACTGAGAGTATAATTCCCCATTCATTTGATTTATTTAATCAAATAAATGTAATACACATGTATGTGGGGGGGAAAGCTGTATTCTTAAGAAAACTTTTATTAACATTCATGCCAATTTAGAAGAAAATACATATCCATGTTAGCATTTTAAATATAAATTGTTAAATCCTAATACTGACCTCTAGAAAACAAAATTGGTTTAAATATACACAATAACAAAGAATGGTAATGAAAGAAAAGAAACCAAAAAAGTCTATATTTAACTGGCTGCTCAGTCATTAGAAAGGTGCCCCATAACTACCATATGTTACTCAAATATGTTATCACACCTACAATTTCATCATATGTCTCCCAAGAAATTAATTAGCTCTAACTTTTTCAACTTTGACAAAAACGTCTGCATCAGTCAGATTACTAGCTGTTGCAAACATTTCAAAATTCAAAGCTTTCTTCAGCTTATATTTAACCTTTTAATCGCTATTAATCATTTAGCAAGATTTAGAACAGCATTCATTAGACAGATATCTAATTCTGGATTTCTGAATAATGTAAATTCATTTATACATATAATTACTTTTGACGCATATTTGCTTAGTAATTTTTAAAAAGTAAAATTAATCTAAGGTCTAAAACTACTTACTGATAGATGCATCACTTCACAGTTGTACTTAGGTTACAGAAAAAACATTTAAAATTGACTCTCTCTTAAAATCTAAAAAGTCATAAGTAGTTGTGACTGTATGACTTGGAAGTAATGAATTTAATGATTATAAAACTTACTCAAATTTTAAAAAAGAAACCTAAGAGGATATGTTAATTTTAAAAGACTTTTCAAGCTACCAGCAGTAAAAAGAAACAGAAGTGACTAAGGAGAAAATTTTTATAAATATCCCCTTTATCACCAAACTTTTCAAAAGGAAAAAAAAAAGCAAACTATTCCCATCTGATTTTGAATCACAACCCCAGGCTATCCTCAATCATGTAAACCAGCAAACCAACTTCTCCCTCTACCATTTTATTTAAACTACTCTACTAAGGCTACCAATGACTTCCTAATTATTCATTGCACAAGTTTTTATTGAACAGTGGACAACTTAGACTAAAATCCTGCTCTTATGGAGCTTACTTTCTAGCAGTGATGAAACAGAAAATAAACAGGATAAATAATTAAGTTATAGGGTTTGTCAGTCGTGCTAAGTTCTAATGTCTCCTGATTCCCTTGTTAACCAAACTGAAAACAAAGCTTGTACTGGCCTCAGTAAAGTCATGTAGAGTATTACTGAATTCTCTTTTCAGTTATCTCAGCTAATAAAATAATGGATAATCTAAAAATAATCTCTATCTATTAAGGAACTGAATTTAAATTCCAAAGTTATTACTCAGGCTGAAGGAAACATTCAAATTAATGAAAATGAAGGCAGTCTCAGAACAGCCAAAAATACTCTGCTGGTGGCTGTCGTCCTCTCTTTGCAGCTTCCCAGGTTTTTACCTACTGCTAGAGAAATGGCACCTGTGAATTATATAATCTTATAGCTAAAAAGAACCTTAAAAATATCTGATGTCTCTAGGAAGTTTTTCTTGCTCTGTCCAAGGAAGCTTAAGCATTTCTTCTTCACTTCTGAATTCCATAAAAAAGCAGGAATGACATTCTTATTTATCTTTGCATTCCCAAAACCTGTCATAAATCTAGCACGGAAGGAGTTTAACTGTACTTTTCATTAATAAAAATACTGTTTTTAAAAAGATTAGTCTGATACCAGCAGAGCAAAGACTCAAAATCTAAGGTTTGTAATAACTGTGAAATGATTTGTATAATATTCCTGTGCACTGCTCTCAACCGATGAAGGGAGGACTCATTGATGGGGGAGTACCCATTCAAATTCAATAAATGTTTTTCAAGGTCCTACTGTAGTCAGGCTGCTATCTTACAGGATATATTCTAGGAGGAACAACCAAAATAAAAAAGTAAATCTATAATAATTTTAAATTGCAATTAGTTTTATGATAGAAATGTACAGGGTACTTTGACGGTAACTCCATTGTCTTCATTAGATTCTCAACGAGTTAAGATTACTTTATATAGGCTGGGGCACAGTGGCTCATGCCTGTAAACTCTGGGAGGCTGAGGCGGTTGGATTGCCTGAACCCATGGGTTCTGGACCAACCTGAGCCAGAGTGGGACCCCATCTCTAAAAAATAGCCAGGCGTGTGGGCGAGCACCTGTAATTCCAGCTACTAGGGAAGAGGCTGAGGCAAGAGAATCACTTTGAGCCCAGGAGTTTGAGGTTGCTGTGAGCTGTGGATACCATTGCACTCTACCCAGGGTAACAAAGTGAGACTCTGTCTCAAATTAAAAAAAAAAAAAAAAGATTACTTTATATAGAATACACTTCAAGGGAAAAACAAGACCTTGGGTAGATACCACAATAATACAGGTAAAGAGACTAGTAGTTTAATTCAATTAACACTTAATGGGTATCACCATGTCTTTTTTTTTTTTTTAATATTAAAGAAATAAACGAATAAAAGGTTCTTCTTTTTTTTGTGTGTGTGATTTTTTTTTGGCCAGGGCTGGGTTTGAACCTGCCACCTCCGGCATATGGGACCAGCACCCTACTCCTTGAGCCACAGGCACTGCCCCGCCCCCCCCCCCTTTTTTTTTAAGGCAGGGTCTCACTCTGTTAACCAGGCTGGAATCACCACATCTGGCTAACTTTTAAATTTTTTTTTTTTTTTTTTTTTTTTTTAGTTGCAGTTCGGCCAGGGCTGGGTTTGAACCCGCCACCCTTGGTATATGGGACCAGCACCCTACCCACTGACCCACAGGCACTGCCCCACCATGTCTCACATACTGTAGTGGAACATTAACACTATAACTCTACTTTAGCCACTCAAGAGCTTCAATTCTATTGTATTTACATGTCTTTCCTTCATTACATCACCTTGACTGTGGAAAGCATATTGGGTTTACAGAATGACAGTAAAGTACACTTAGCAACCTAGGAGTGAGGAAAAGTTTCCAAGAAGATAATGCCTAGAATAGATAATAATGAAAGTACAAATAACATGTATTTTGAGGGAATCATTAACAGTACAAGATATTATCATATGCATAGGGGATTAAAGGAAGTAGAAAATATGCATCTTTTTAGCCTTGTGATTTGAAGAAGCAGCCTAATGATTTGTCAGTAGGGGAAGGCCAAAGGGAAATTGGTATTAATCAAAAAGAAGACAGTCTCACTTTTAAACATGTGAATTTATGATGACAACGGAATATCCATGGGGAAGTTTTAAATATTCAGCTAGAACACTAAAGAGCAGTTCTTTCATTCGCCAGTTTAATAAACATTTGGAATTCACTGATAAAAAGACACGATTTGCAACCATGATGGCAGAGGAACTGGGAAATCCAAACATCAGGAAAGTCAATGTTTCATTTAAGAGTGGGTAATCAATAACATTAAATGACAGACACACACCGAATAGGTAAAAAGAGGTAAGTACTGGCTGTAGAGAAAAGTTCCATCAAGCCTAAGTCCTAGTTAATCATAAATAATCACTAAGATGAACATAAAAACCAATATATGAGCCATATTCTCATAATATCAATTTTAATTGTTTTTAGAAGCATGACTAATATTTATTAGAAGAAATGGTTATATAAGCAAATAAAAATTACATAAATGAATAAAATGACTTTATTTCCAATAATACCTTTTTGAATAGTATTTTTATAAGAAAAAAATTTCCAAGTTAAAACCTAAAAATATATATTTTTAAAAAGAATATTGTCATTTAGAGAGAAGTAGAACATATATGAAACAATACAATGTCTGAGACCTGCTTCAGAATAATCTGAGGCATAAAGAAGTAGGTGGATACGTAAATAAAATACAGTAAGACTGACCTAATACAGTAAGTTAAAAATTTTCAGTAAGTTGAAAATTCTTGAAGCTGGTGACGATCACGTGAGTGTTGATCATTAGACTATTCTACTTACATACATTTTCCAATTTTCTTCTTAATAAAATGTTTTATAACCTAATAGCTAACAAGTAAATACTTAGATTTTCCTAATTTATAATAATTATTTACTTTATTTGCTTACAGGGTTCTGAAATTAACTTCTAGTTGTCAAAATGACTGAAAATAGTCGAGTTTCTGTAAGAAGAAAGGTTATATATTGGCTTACAAAATATAAAATCAAAGAGAATGGAAGAGAACTATCCAGCACAAACTGATTCTATGTTGTAGCTCTCTGGTTTCATGGAAATTTAAAATTATAAAAAGCCACACACTAAAATTTTAAAATATTTACAATAAAATAATGAGAAATAAATGCCCTATTTTCCTCAAAAGCTGGGCTATATATTTTTCTCACAGTAAGTATTACTATATTGCTTTGATTCTCCATGGGATAATTAAATTACTTAAGGCAAAAGGTCTTTAGCAATCTTACTTAATGATAGAAGTAGGAGCTTATACTTGTTATAGCTAAAATTCCTTTTAAGCTTTTAATTTTTAACTAATATATCCATCTATGTTTCCTCATTTCCACTGCTAACAGTTAAATGTCATGTCTTTATTAAATTGAGATGTAATTCATATACCATAAAAATCACTATTTGAAAGTACAGACCATGGTTTTTGGTATATTCACAACGTTTTTGGTATATTAACCACTAATTTTTCATAACTCCAAAAAGAAACACTGAACTCATGAGAAGTCATTTTCCATTCCCTCCTCCCCTCAACCCCTGGGAACTACTAAACCACTTTCTGTCCCTGTAGATTTGCCTATTTTAGACATTTCATATAAAGGAAATCATACAATACATGGCCTTTTTCACTTGGCACAGGATTTTCAAGGTTACATGTTATAGCACGTGTCTGTATTTCATTCCTTTTCTGGCAAAATCGTCCTCCATTTTATGAATATGCCATAATTTGCTTGTTCACTCAACAGTTTATTGGACATTTGATTTCTGAGGGGCTATCATGAATAATGTTACGATGAACATTCACATACAAATTTTGTATAAAGGTAAGATTCGTGCGTAGTAAGTCATCTAACTCCATGTTTAAGTTTTAGAGGAACTGTCAAACTGTTTTCTAGCAGTATACGAGGATTCCAATTTCTCTGTATCCTAACTTGAACTTTTTATTAACTTTTTGATTACAGTCATTCTAGTGGGTGTGACTAATATCTCACATGATTTTGATTTGCAATTCTCTGATGGCTAATGATGTGAAACATCTCTTCATGTGTTACTAGCTATTTGGGTATCTTCTTTGGAGAAGTGACTATTCAAGATCTTCTGCCCATTTTTCAACTGGACAATCTAGCTGTCTTTTCATTGTTGAGTTATAAGAATTCTCAATATATTCTGGATACTAGAGCCTTACCAGATATATGATTTTCAAATATTTTCTCCCATTCTGTAGGTATTCTTTTCACTTTCTTGACAGTATTCTTTGACACAAAAGTTTTAAAATCTGACAAAGTACACTTTATTTTTCATTGATTACCTGTGCCTTTGGTGTCTATTTAATAAACCATTATCTAATCGAAAGTTACAAAGATTTACCCTATGTTTTCTTCCAAATTTTATAGTTTTAGATCTTATGTTCGGGTCTTTGATACACTTTGCATTAATTTTTATACATAATATGAAACAAGGATCCAAATCATTTTTTGCATGTGAACATCCAGATGCATTGTCAGTCATTGGAAAGACTATTCTTTCCACTGAATGGTTTTGCCACCTTGTCAAAAACGAATAAGTCACACCTGTATGGTTTTATTTCTGGACTCCTAATTCTATATTCCCTTATTTTCCGTTCCCTTACTTTCCAGGTTGGACTGCAATGGTGTGATCACAGTTCACTACAACCTCCAAACTCCTAGGCTCAAGTGGTCCCCCTACCTCGGTCTCCTGAGTAGCTAAGACTATCTAGGTGCTCACCACCCTGCTCAGCTAATTTTATTTATCTTTCTTTACAGAGACAGAGTCTTGCCATGTTGTCCAGGCTGGTCTCAAACTCCTGGCCTCAAACGATTCTGCCATCTCAGCCTCCCAAAGCGCTAGGCTTACAGACATGAGCCACTGTACCTGGCCATCCATCTATGTCTCTTTTCAACTGTGCCTAGCACAGGGCCTAAAACGTGGGAAGCACTTGATAAAGATTTGTTCACTGAATAGCCAACTCTGTCCATAACAGATGATAGAATTTTTGAGTTCAGAAATACTTTAGGGACCATTATTCTATCTCATTATTTAATAATCAGAAAAACTGAGGCCTAACCAAGGTTAATTGACTAGCTCAAAGAGAGAACAAACTAATTATAAGCTGAGGTAGGACCAGAATTCACGTCTCCTAATTCCAATGCAGGCTCTTGCCATAATACCATGCTGCTTGCTTTTCAAGTAACACTAATTGCTTTAACATCTGCCAATGGGCCTGTCTGTGAGAACCTGCATGAATATGAGAAAACAGAGCTAGGCATGTATGTGAAAGCTTAATCATAGAGGAATCCTTCATAACTCACCAAAAAGCCTTACAACCAAAACAAGCTAGAAGATAATACACCACGGAATATAATGTTTCTCTCCAGAAAACGGTTTTTTAATTTCATTTTGAGCTCAAGAACATAGCTAGTCAGCCTTTCAGTTTTCAGATTATTCTAAATAAAAGGCAACCACTTTTGTGACAGTAAGAATGATAAAGCAACCAGGCACCTAGATACAGTACCCCCAAAGCAACCAGGCACCTAGATACAGTACCCCCAAAGCAACCAGGCACCTAGATAACAGTACCCCCAAAGCAACCAGGCACCTAGATAACAGTACCCCCAAAGCAACCAGACACCTAGATACAGTATCCCCAAAGCAACCAGGCACCTAGATACAGTACCCCGCTCTCTTCCAAATCTCCCACCACAATGGTGATCCTTCCCTCACTAGTAAGGGTGTCAAAGAATGCAGAAACAGTCTGCCTAATTCCACAAACCAGAGAAACACTGTAACTGGCAAGCAGAAAAACAAAGGGAAACAAATGAGAGGCTATAAGAGAGGCCTCCTGAATGATTTACTAGGGAGAGGATGGGAAACAGGGAGAACATACAGGATTAATTGTAAATTTCAGAAAAGAGGAAAGAGGCTAAATGTTCAAGCTTGATAACTGCATTTATGTGCACGTGTGGGGGAAATGCTGTATGGGCAAGGGCTGTTCATACAATACATAAAAGCAGATCAGGAATTTTCTTGTAGTCAAAAAAACATCTAAGTTTCAGTTTAAACTACAACCTCTCTTCTGACTTTCCCTAAGTTCTCCAAGCACAGTTAACTTATTCCTTTCCTAGCACCCTTGCTCTTCCTTCTACACACCTCCATGACTACAATTAGTATAGTATATTCTGATAGTTACCTCAGTTGTCTCCCTTCTAAACTATTGTCTCATTGAGGGCAGAGACCATGTGCTTTCAGTGTTGTATTCAGAGCAGAATCTAACAGAAACCTGGCATGTGGTAAGCTCTTTATATGTCTTTGTTGAATGAATATTTTCAAACTGTTGGTAATACTGAATACATCTGTTCAAAAGTGTCAATAACAAGAAATTTTATTAATTCTTGCTGTGAGAATTCTTAAACATTACAGTTCACACATAACTCACCAATACTCTCTTACTCTTAAGCACAAACTTCAGACTTAGCTAATCTCTTTAAAAAAAAAAAAAACTCACACACAAGCAACTAACCCAATATATTTAAGAACTGAATATTGTAGTTGTCAGTCATCTCTGCTAAAAAGGCATTTCTATTCTCCTAGCCAAAAACACTAGAAAAGGTTCAAGTAAGACTAATCAACAAGCAGCATGATCTAACGTGGGGATTCACAAAGCAACCACAGAATCACCTCCCTGGAGACATGCAGAGAAACTCTTCAGGGTAAGTAAAGATACTGTCGTGTTCACCAAGTATGAGTAAAACAAAAGAATAAGATGACTATGAAATACTTAGTGATAAAGGCAAAGGCTCTGGAGTCTGAACCTCCTGATTTGAAGATATCTCCACTGTGATCTCCTTAGGAAGATCACTTTATCTCTCTGTGCCTTTTAGTTCATCACTTAGAAAATGTAACCAAGAAGTCACTCTCACAAGCTCACGGTAAGAATCATATGATACTGTGGAGATGAAAGGACCAGCACAGATAACCAGGCGTTGGCATCTACCAGGTCTCTAACAAGGTTAACTCCCTGCATACCTGGCAACAGGTTGTGATTTAAGGGGCAGACTAAAAAGAATTCTCTGAAAATATCTCTCCCAACAGATGTCAATATCTGAAGTCTTACCATGAGGAAATCCTGTTTTAATTTCCAAAATGCCCAATTTAATGTAAAATAATCCACCAATACATTAGCGAGTCTATCTTTTAAAGATAATTTACCAAGGCTCACACCTGTAATCCCAACACTCTTGAGAGGCAGGAGGATTGCTTGTGGCCGAGATTTCCACACTGTTCTCCAGCCCTGCTTTGTAAAATAAGTAAATAAATAAATAAAGATAACCTACCACCAAAGCCAAAAGGTACTAGAGATCTTTTAACAGTGACAAAACGGAGACCAGTACATGAGAAGAAAAAAGGCCACAGGCTGGTCCTAGAGACTAACTTCTGCCACTTCATATTATCACTTATGATTAGTCTCATTTAACAAAGGAGTCACTACATAAATGCACAGAAAATCCACAAATTCATTAGTAAATGAATATATCAATTTAAGTTTATTTATATTGTGAAATATAAACACCTGCAATAAATAGCTACCACAGACTTTTCCATATTTTCAGGCTCCATTCCTTTCATGACTATGATTTACTATCTTTTTTCTTTTGTTTATACCATTGCTGCAACTAATTCTATTGTATAAAATCACCACTTTAAGTTTATATAATGTATATTACAATAAAGTTGATCTTAGGCACAGACCATTTTTCCCCTGAATAAAAATGGCTGTCATTTGATGATTGTTTTATGTTCATGTTAACTAGAGACCGTCTCTCTATAATTGTTTGTATTTTCTTTCTCTGAAGTTTGATTTCTGTGGTTCTAGAAGCATGTCTACCTGACTATATCACAATTAAAATAGTTATTTTTTACTGAGTTGAAAATTTTATTATTAAACAAAAAAGAAAGGCCCCAAACCACAATTTCTATCTTAGACACTATTACCCAACAAAGATCTACTTTGGGAAATACTATTTGCTCTATGTTTCCCCAAACTGTCAACTCTATGCTGAGTCACTGTGAATTTTGATAAAATCCTAGTACAGATGGCATGACAACTATGCCATATAAATTATTAATAAAATGTACATAAACAAAAACCACAAAACCATCATATAGTCTTTATATTTATATATCCAAACTTTTATTTTACATTTTATTGCTATTTTACGGAGCAACTACCACTTTTTTTCGCACAAGTTCTAACCCAAATTCTCAGTGACTCACCCACCCGCCATCTTATAAATCCTGTGCTTCCTTTCCGCCTGTGGAATCCACCAAAGAGGACTCTATAAAGTAAATGTGGAGATAATTATTGCCAAAAATGAAAGAATAAGGATTGTTAATAGTTCCAGAAAGAGGAATTAAAAAACCAGACCTGGATTCATTAAAGAAAAGAAAATCTAAATATAAAGGCCAAAAAGTAGGAATAGTTTATACTCTAATTTTAAAATATCAAAATATATTTAAGATCCAAAATATGTGAAACAGAACTTTGCAAAATCTAGCATGATAAATCTATTACTATTTACAGGTAAAGATCTAAAGAGAACTTCTTTCCTAGGCTCATAGAAAAACCCAACCTATCAATGAAATCAAAGAAAATAAAAATCTGAATGAAAACAAATTAAAAAGTACATTTTAGAAGCCATATATAAAGAACATTAAAGTGCCTCTTTTCATCTACTCTCGGTGTAGTCAGGCTCCATCTGTAGACCTGACGCTGGCTGGCATCCACCTTCTTCACTAAGCTTCTCTCCACAGCGAGCCTGTATGACTCTGCTCTTTTCCTACATTTCTCTTCTTAATTAATGTTATCACATTTTCTTCCCATCAATGAACAAAATTACTAAATTAATTCTAATTTTCCTCTCTATCCCATATGTAAAATTTACTCCAAGACAAAATAACAAGGAAGCTAACAGGTTAAGTAAATATAACACTTTTTTGTGTTAGAAACATAGCACTGAACACGTGCCATAAATTAATTCTCATAACTGCAATACAAGATAGTATTGTGGACTAAATGTTTATGCCCCCCAAAAAAACTTCATTTGTTGAAGCCTGACCCCTAGTGTGATGACATTTGGAGATGAGGCGTTTGAGAAGAAATTAGGATTAGATGAAACCATTAGAATGGGGTCTTCACCTCATGATGGGCCTAGTACTATTACAAGAAGAGGCCCAGGAGGGCTCGTGCTCTCTCTCCACCATGTGAGGACACAGCAAAGAGCCAGAAGGAGCCTTCACTAGAACCCCACCATGTTGACGCCTTAATCTTAGACATCCAGACTCCAGAACTGTGAGAAAACAGCATTTGCTGCTTAAACCACCCAGCCTATGTAATTTTGTTATGGTAGACTACTACAGGTATGATTATTTCCCCATTTTACCAATGAGGAAACTATAGCTTAAATAATCTAAATAACTTTGCTGCAGTTGATCTAAGAAACAATGGAAGAGCCAAGATTTAAACCCAGAATTAACCAGTACTGTTCCACTGCTGTCTCTTATATGACTGAGTGACTAATGTATCACCAACTGTGTGAAGTACATAAATAAAAATAAGGTGCCCTTAAGGATTTCATACACCCAATCATACAGCAACACATAAACTGCCATTGAGGTACTGCACCCAAGAAAAGCTTATTGAAATAAACAGAAAAACCACCGAAAAATAACACAGTGTTATAAGTGTTATATTGAGTGGTTCAAATAAATTAAAACAGGGTTTCCAGGGGGAAAACATTGTGAGAGGGTGACTGAGATGACCACTCTAAGACAGGTAGAGTATGAGAAAAGTTATAAGAGAAGTAAATGTAATGCAGTCAGAACAGGGTCCAGTTAATTACATTTGAAGAAATTTATCAGGGATTACTAACCCCTCTGAAGCTGTCTCTTCAAAGATGAGTAGAATCTCAGTGTTGTAATATGAGGTAATTCCAGGTTGAAAAGAGAAGTGAATGAAAAAAAAATGTGGAATTTGAAAATGTGACTAGCTGTTCCTTTTTTGATCTCATATTCAAAACTGTGGTTTATATTAACTGTTTCTCATCCTCTCTTTCAAAGGACCCGACACAAAGCATAAAAGTCATCACCTTGAAGCACAGATCTGATCGTATTGATTCCTTGTTCAAAAACATTCAATAGGCTCACCCTTCCTACATGGTAATATTAAATTCCTTAGACTGTAATGTTAGACCTCTCACAATCTGCCCGATTTTCCTTTTCTCTACAACTCACCTTAAATCATGAATTCTTTATACTGCAGGTATCCCAGATTACTGCTGCTCCTCATTAAATCTTTCCGTCTGACTTAGGGCCCACCTTCAAGACTCTAAAAGACTTCCTTTGAAAGTACTCGGCTGATTATTCAGTGTTACACTCTACGTTAGGTACATTAGGTTAGTTACATTCTTGTATGTCTTAAGACTATAAACTATTAGAGGGATAGCACCTACCCTACAGGCAAGGATAACAAAGAAAATAGATTAAAGCAATTCTTTGCACGTCTACGTCTACCTACTATAAAGAAGGTAATCATGACAAGGCATAACAGACAAGTGCATGGAGCATTATGAGAGAATCCCCTAACGCAGCCCTGCTGAGGTTCACGACAGCCACACAGAGAAGATGACACAAACTAATTCTTGACAGATGAACCTGAAGAAGATACAGGTAAAACACACACAAATATAGAATGATGCCATGTGTGGAGAAGAACTACAAGAAAGTTAATGTCGGGCAGCGCCTGTGGCTCAGTCGGTAGGGTGCCAGCCCCATATACCAAGGGTGGCGGGTTCAAACCCGGCCCCAGCCAAACTGCAACCAAAAAATAGCCGGGCGTTATGGCGGGCGCCTGTAGTCCCAGCTACTCAGGAGGCTGAGGCAAGAGGATCGCTTAAGCCCAGGAGTTGGAGGTTGCTATGAGCTGGGTGAGGCCATGGCACTCTACCGAGGCCCATAAAGTGAGACTCTGTCTCTACAAAAAAAAAAAAAAAAAAGAAAGAAAATCAATGTCACTAGAATGTAAAGTACGAAACTAGACGTGCCAAAATAGGATGCGATACAGACAAAGGGCTTTACAGACCGGGTTGAGGAACACCATGCTGTAGGCTATTCCTTTACAACTACGGTATTTGTGCATCCATGTGTGCTGTACCAAATACTGAAAGTCATTTTAAAAACTAAATTGAGCAGGTAGTACATTCACATGTCAAATATCAAACATTAAAAAGATATACAGTAAAAAGTCTCATCACACCCTATCATCTGCCCAGTGTATCCCCTGCCTGCCCAGTGTATCCCCTGCCTGCTTCCTATTTCTTGCAGACATTTTTCCTTCCAGAGCTCCTTCATGACAACAAATACAACTATATAATCTTAGTTCCGCCTCTTTACCCAAAAAGTGGTATTTTCCTTTTTAACTCAGGTGATTTTTCCACCATGGTTTGCCATATAAATACAATTCTTCCTATTCTTTTTCTTTTCTTTTTTTATTGTTGGGGATTCATTGAGGGTACAATAAGCCAGGTTACACTGATTGCAATTGTTAGGTAAAGTCCCTCTTGCAATCATGTCTTGCCCCCATAAAGTGTGACACACAACAAGGCCCCACCTCCCTCCCTCCTTCCCTCTTTCTGTTCCCCCCCCATAAACATGATTGTCATTAATTGTCCTCATATCAAAATTGAGTACGTAGGATTCATGCTTCTCCATTCTTGTGATGCTTTACTAAGAATAATGTCTTCCACGTCCATCCAGGTTAATACAAAGGATCTAAAGTCTCCATTTTTTTTAATGGCTGAATAGTATTCCATGGTATACATATACCACAGCTTGTTAATCCATTCCTGGGTTGGTGGGCATTTAGGCTGTTTCCACATTTTGGTGATTGTAAATTGAGCTGCAATAAACAGTCTAGTACAAGTGTCCTTATGATAAAAGGATTTCTTTCCTTCTGGGTAGATGCCCAGTCATGGGATTGCAGGATCAAATGGGAGGTCTAGCTTGAGTGCTTTGAGGTTTCTCCATACTTCCTTCCAGAAAGGTTGTACTAGTTTGCAGTCCCACCAGCAGTGTAAAAGTGTTCCCTTCTCTCCACATCCACGCCAGCATCTGCAGTTTTGAGATTTTGTGATGTGGGCCATTCTCCCTGGGGTTAGATGATATCTCAGGGTTGTTTTGATTTGCATTTCTCTAATATATAGAGATGAGGAACATTTTTTCATGTGTTTGTTAGCCATTCGTCTGTCGTCTTTAGAGAAAGTTCTACTCATGTCTCTTGCCCATTGATATATGGGATTGTTGGCTTTTTTCAAGTGCATTAATTTGAGTTCTCTATAGATCCTAGTTATCAAGCTTTTGTCTGATTAAAAATATGCAAATATCCTTTCCCATTGTGTAGGTTGTCTCTTTGCTTTGGTTATTGTCTCCTTAGCTGTACAGAAGCTTTTCAGTTTAATGAAGTCCCATTTGTTTATTTTTGTTGTTGTTGCAATTGCCATGGCAGTCTTCTTCATGAAGTCTTTCCCCAGGCCAATATCTTCCAGTGTTTTTCCTATGCTTTCTTGGAGGATTTTTATTGTTTCATGCCTTAAATTTAAGTCCTTTATCCATCTTGAATCAATTTTTGTGAGTGGGGAAAGGTGTGGGTCCAGTTTTAGTCTTTTACATGTAGACATCCAGTTCTCCCAACACCATTTATTGAATAGGGAGTCTTTCCCCCAAGGTATGTTCTTGTTTGGTTTATCAAAGATTAGGTGGTTATAAAATGTTAGTTTCATTTCTTGGTTTTCAATTCGATTCCAAGTGTCTATGTCTCTGTTTTTGTGCCAGTACCATGCTGTCTTGAGCACTATGGCTTTGTAGTACAGAATAAAATCTGGTATGCTGATGCCCCCAGCTTTATTTTTGTTACAGAGAACTGCCTTAGCTATACGGGGTTTTTTCCGGTTCCATAAAAAATGCAGAATCATTTTTTCCAAATCTTGAAAGTACGATGTTGGTATTTTGATAGGAATGGCATTGAATAGGTAGATTAATTTGGGAAGTATAGACATTTTAACAATGTTGACTCTTCCCATCCATGAGCATGGTATGTTCTTCCATTTGTTAACATCCTCTGCTGTTTCCTTTCTGAGGATTTCATAGTTGTCTTTATAGAGGTCCTTCACCTCCTTCGTTAGGTATACTCCTAGGTATTTCATTTTCTTTGAAACTATGGTGAAGGGAGTTGTGTCCTTAATTAGCTTCTCATCTTGACTGTTATTGGTGTACACAAAGGCTACTGACTTGTGGACATTGATTTTATATCCTGAAACATTACTGTATTTTTTGATGACTTCTAGGAGTCTTGTGGTTGAGTCTTTGGGGTTCTCTAAGTATAACATCATGTCGTCAGCAAAGAGGGAGAGTTTGACCTCCTCTGCTCCCATTTGGATTCCCTTTATTTCCTTGTCTTGCCTAATTGTATTGGCTAGAACTTCCAGCACTACGTTGAATAGTAAAGGTGACAGAGGACAACCTTGTCTGGTTCCAGTTCTAAGAGGAAAAGCTTTCAGTTTTACTTAATTCAGTAAAATATTGGCTGTGGGTTTGTCATAGATAGCTTCAATCCGTTTTAGAAATGTGCCACCTATGCCTATACTCTTCAGTGTTCTAATTAGAAAAGGATGCTGGATTTTATCAAATGCTTTTTCTGCATCTATTGAGAGGATCATGTGATCTTTATTTTTGCCTCTGTTAATATGGTGGATAACGTTTATAGACTTGTGTATGTTAAACCAGCCTTGCATCCCTGGGATGAAGCCTACTTGATCATGATGAATGACTTTTTTGATGATAAGCTGTAATCTATTGGCTAGGATTTTCTTGAGAATTTTTGCGTCTATATTCATGAGTGAGATTGGTCTGAAATTCTCCTTTTTCTTTGGGTCTTCTCCTGGTTTTGGTATCAGGTTGATGTTTGCTTCATAGAATGTGTTGGGGAAGATTCCTTCTTCCTCAATTTTTTGCAATAATTTCTGCAGTACAGGAATAAGCTCTTCCTTGAAGGTTTGATAGAATTCTGGTGTGAAGCCATCTGGACCAGGGCATTTTTTGGTTGGAAGATTTTTTATTGTTTCTTTCATCTCAGTGTTTGAAATTGGTCTGTTCAGGAGCTCTATTTCTTCCTGGCTGAGTCTAGGGAGAGGGTGTGATTCCAAATATTGATCCATTTCTTTCACATTCTCAAATTTCTGGGCATGGAGTTTCTGGTAGTATTCAGAGATGATCTCTTGTATCTCTGTGGGATCAGTTGTTATTTCCCCTTTATCATTTCTGATTGAGGTTACTAGAGATTTTACTTTTCTATTCCTTGTTAGTCTGGCCAATGGTTTATCTATTTTATTTATTTTTTCAAAAAACCAACTCCTTGTTTCATTCATTTTCTGAATGATTCTTTTGTTTTCAATTTCATTGATCTCTGATTTGATTTTGGATATTTCTTTTCTTCTACTGAGTTTAGGCTTAGATTGTTCTTCTTTTACTAATTCCGTAAGATCTCTTGTGAGATTGTTGATGTGCTCTCTTTCTGTTTTTCGAATGTAGGCATCTAAAGCAATGAATTTTCCTCTCAAAACTGCTTTTGCAGTATCCCACAGGTTTTGGTAGCGTGTGTCTTCATTGTTGTTACGCTCAAGGAAGTTAATGATTTCCTGTTTTATTTCTTCCTGCACCCATCTGTTATTCAACAGAAGATTGTTTAGTTTCCATGCCTTTGGGTGGGGTCGAGCATTTTTGTTAGAGTTGAGTTCCACCTTTAGTGCCTTATGGTCTGAGAAGATACAAGGTAAAATTTCAATTCTTTTGATTCTGTTGATATTTGTTTTGTGTCCCAGGATATGATCAATTTTGGAGAATGTTCCATGGGGTGATGAGAAGAATGTATATTCTTTATCTTTGGGATGGAGTGTTCTATATGCGTCTGTCAAGCACAGTTGTTCTAGGGTCTCATTTAAATCTCTTATATCCTTGTTTAATTTCTGTTTAGAGGATCTGTCCAGCTCTGTAAGAGGAGTGTTAAGGTCCCCTGTTATTATGGTAGTATCAGATATCATATTGCTCAGACTGAGTAAGGTCTGTTTCAAGAATCTGGGAGCATTTAAATTGGGTGCATAGATATTTAGAATTGAAATGTCTTCTTGTTGTAGTTTTCCCTTGACCAATATAAAGTGACCATCTTTTGTCTTTTTTGACTTTAGTTGCTTTAAATCCACATGAATCTGAAAATAAGATTGCAACTCCTCTTTTCTTCTGAATTCCATTTGCCTGAAAAATTGTCTTCCAACCCTTGACTCGGAGCTTTAATTTGTCTTTTGAAGCCAGGTGTGTTTCTTGCAGACAGCAAATGGATGGCTTGTGTTTTTTAATCCAGTCAACCAATCTATGTCTCTTCAGTGGGGAATTCAAGCCATTAACATTTATTGAGATAATTGATAAGTGTGGTAGTATTCTATTCGTCTTATTTTGTGAGAGTCCATTGCTTAGTTTTATCTTTTGCATCAGTGTGGAGGTTAGGTTCTGTCCTTTAATTTCTGAGTTCTTACTTTGCTGCTGATCCATTGTGGTGGTCAGTGTGCAGAACAGGTTGAAGTATTTCCTGTAGAGCTGGTCTTGTTGTGGAGAATTTCCTCAATGTTTGTATATCTGTAAATGATTTGATTTCTCCGTCAATTTTGAAGCTTAACTTAGCAGGGTACAGAATTCTGGGCTGGAAATTGTTCTGTTTAAGTAGATTAAAGGTAGATGACCATTGTCTTCTTGCTTGGAAAGTTTCATTAGAGAAGTCTGCGGTCACTCTGATGGATCTGCCCCTGTAGGTCAACTGGCGCTTACTCCTGGCAGCTTGCAGAATCTTTTCTTTGGTCTTGACTTTGGATAGGTTCATCACAATGTGTCTTGGAGAAGCTCGGTTAGAGTTGAGGCGACCTGGGGTCCAATAGCCCTCTGAAAGCAGCGTGTCAGAATCTTTGGTGATATTTGGGAAATTTTCTTTTATAATATTCTCTAGTATGGCTTCCATTCCTCTGGGGCATTCTTCTTCCCCTTCTGGAATTCCTATAACTCGTATGTTGGAACGCTTCATAAAGTCCCATAATTCTGACAGTGAATGTTCTGCTTTCTCTCTCTTCTTTTCTGCCTCTTTTACTATCTGGGTTATCTCAAAAACTTTGTCTTCTATCTCTGAAATTCTTTCTTCTGCATGGTCTAACCTGTTACTGATACTTTCCCTTGCATCTTTAAGTTCCCTGATTGTTTCATTTCCTTCAGCTCTGCTATATCCTTTTTATATTCTTCATATCGTTCATCTCTTATTTGATTCTGTTTTTGAATTTCCTTTTGGTATTTTCCACTTTATTAGCAGTTTCCTTCATTGTTTCCATCATTTCTTTCATTGTTTTCAACATGTGTATTCTAAATTCCCTGTCATTCCTAACATTTCTGTATAGGTGGAATCCTCTGCAGTAGCTACCTCATGGTCCCTTGGCGGGGTTGTTCTGGACTGGTTCTTCATGTTGCCTGGAGTTTTCTTCTGATTCTTCCTCATGAGTGATTTCTTTTATCTGTTTCCTTGCCCTAATTTTCCTTTCACTTCCTCTTGCTCTTTAAGTTCTCGTGCCTGTGGAAGTTGCGGGCAGGTTTAGACGGGTTGAACACACGCAACCACTTGCCGGTTTTCCACTGTTTTAGTCCTCCTCTTGGGGTCCAGAAGTATCTCGCTGACTCCCTGTATCCTCTCAGGGGTGATGATAGGCAGATCCCACCAGCCAGAGATGCCTGGAGTCCTATCTCCCCAGACTCACGGTGCCCAGATGCAAGGAAGCTGTTACTCGGCTGCCATCTTGCTCCGCCTCCCCTGAAAAAGTCAATCAGCTTGGTGGATACACTCAGCAGCTCTTCATTCCTTGACACAAACAATCTGTAACTCTGTTCTCACTTCCTGCTTTCTTGAGCTGGCTTGAATACATTTATGTCCTATTTTGGATCAGATCTTGCTGATTTCCAGGTCAACAGGATTTTCCAAATCTCTCCGGTCCAAGCGGTCCCACAGCACAGCACTCAGCTGCGCGTCCTCCCCAGTGGCCCTGCTGTAGGCAGATCCACCCGGCCCCAGGAGATTTTTCTGGCGGCGTGGGTGAGCGGCACGGCGGCCGCGAGCGAGAGCGGGGAGCAGGTAAACGGACGCTCACCTTCCAGGGCCTGGGTCTTGGGTGGGCGGGGAGCCGGCTAAACTTATGGCGCCCTTCGCCCGCGGCTCCGACCTCCCCTCCTCCTATTCTTTTTCAACTAACATTCCACTGCATTGTTGTACCATGATTTACTTAACCAATTTAATTTACATTTGGACTTTTTCCTACTCTATTGCAATATGGTGTTTTGACATATAGAAAGAAAATGTAGTCTAATGCAGAAGTGAGTAGAAAAGGGGAGGAAAATAGAAAAATATTAATAAGCTATTCAGATTATTGTGGATAATCATCAGATCTTTTTCTTTTTTAATTTTTATTTATTTATTTATTTATTTTGAGATCAAGCTGTTGCACTGGGTGGAGTGCCGTGGCATTATAGCTCACAGCAACCTCAGACTCTTGGGCTCAAAGATCCTCTTGCCTCAGTTTTTCTATTTTTAGTAGAGACAGTTTTTCCTTTTTCTCAGGCTGCCCTCCAACTCGTAAGCTCAAACAAAACATGGGTAGAAGAAGAGAGAGAAAGAAAATCGAGATAATGCAAATGTGGGAAACATTTGAGGAATAAGTATATGAATTTCTTTGTAATTGTTACAAAGAACTTTTTAGGCAGATCTGAAATTATGTCAAGGTTCTCCAGTAGACCCAGACTGAGTATGACTTCAGTTTCTACTCTTAAATATTGCTTTGAATAAATTCTCCCATTCAGTGAAAAATGTAGAACACAAAATTATAGCCTTTATAGATTAAAAATAAATAAATGTATGCCTAGGGGAAAAAAAACCACTAAGGGAAACTATATCAAAAATAATTTATATTTTTTCATTGCAAAATAAGGCACAATTCTTAGAAAATCCAAATAATACAGAGTTAAAGTTTCCTCTCTGATATATTCCCACACCCTTAGGTAACTACTCTTGCTAGGCCTCACAGCCTTTCTAAAATCTCTAATATATACAACTATGTATATATTTTCTTTATAAATATGACTCATTTTATCAACTATTACTATACACATTTTTAAATGCAACCTTATGCCTTAGACATTATTTCATGTTAGCACATAATGGAGCAATCTTTAAAATCATTGCCTAAAATTCCATAGTATAAATGCATTCCTTTTTTGGTACATCCTTAAAAGACTGTCTCTAAATTTCTTTCTTTTCATACACAATGCTATAAAGAAAAATAAGGAAGTGTTGGTTCAATTTTGTTTTATTTCACATTTTTCCTACTCTTTATTTATTCTTAGCCATTTGTACCCTACTCCCTCCTCTGTCAAATGCCAATTTACATTATTTGTCCATTTTTCTATTGGGTCAGTTACCTCTTCCTTAAGGATTGACAGAAGCACACTGTATATTAAGAATATTAACCCTGTCCTGGGGGCGGAGCAAGATGGCAGCCGAGTAACAGCTTCCTTGCATCTGGGCACCGTGAGTCTGGGGAGATAGGACTCCAGGCATCTCTGGCTGGTGGGAACTGCCTATCATCACTCCTATGAGGATACAGGGAGTCAGCGAGAGACTTCTGGACCCCAAGACGAGGACTAAAACAGTGGAAAACCGGCAAGTGGTCGCGTGTGTTCAACCCGTCTAAACCCGCCCACAACTGTAAGTTCAGTAGCAGCGAGACTGCAAACCAGAAAGGCCTTACCTGTGAACTCTTTTGATGTCCTTGGACTTGGCACTGAGTTGAACTGCCTTGGGGAAGGCCTGAGTGGGAGTGCGGAGAACTTTGGCCGTTGTCTAGGGCCCCAGTCTGAGCCGCTGAGCCAGACGGAGCTAATAGTGTTTGGCGGTGGGTCACACGGATCCATTGTCAGTAATCTGCCCCGGCAAGCTCCGCCCTCAGGGTCGCAGAGCTAGAAACGGGTGGGAGCTGGTAACCCACCAACCAAGTAGCCTAAGGGTGGGGTCTGAGCCGCCTTGCAGCCCTAACCCTCAGGGGCAGAGTGAGACCGGTTTTGGCACACTGAGTAAGTGGATAGCCACTTCAGCAGTGATTCCAGCGAGAAAGCTGGGAAAGCTTCTGCTCAGCAAGTTTACAAGTTCAAAGTGCCTTTTAAGTGGGCTGAAGAGAGATTTAGGGTGTCTACCTGCTGGGGTTTGAGAAATCAGCAGCCTCCAGTCGTATCAGAACTGTGACTAACATCTCATACCCCAAAAGACCACGTGTTGCCCAGACAATATTCAACAACATATACAAACTGCTTTGTTTTTGGTTGTGTATTTTTTTTTCCTTTTTTTTGTTTGGTTGGGGTTTTTTGTTTGTTTATTTTGACGTTGTTGATGTTCTTTTGTTTCTTAATTTCAATCTTTTCCATACAGATCCCTTTTTCTTTCTCAATTTTTCTAGTTTAATTATAATTTCCCATTGCTGCCTTTTTTAATAACTACAACTTCATTTTTGCTAGTGTTTCTACCACTATCACTTGGTTTTTCACCCAATTTTATCGCCATAAAGTTTTCTGTTTGCTTGTTTTGGTTTGATTTATAGCATTTTTGTCTTTCCTCTCTACTTGGTGGAGGTGGGGTACTGTGTCTGACCAGGTTAGCAAAGAGCTGCTGACCTCAAGGGAACCACCCAACTGGGCACCCAACCCCCAGAAGGTGGGGTTTTTTAAGGTTGTGTCAAAGTACCCTACTGTACACCTATATTGCCCTGTCTCCCTCTTTCTGTGCTTCTCTTCTTTTTGTCAATATTCCTTATCCCTACCCCCCTCCTTTCTCTATCTTTCTTTTTTTTCTTATCACTCGGTCCTCCTTTCTTTCATCCCTTTTTTGCTCTTCAACCTTCTCACCTTTCTGGTCCTGTAACCCTTAGTCCACAGGCACAAGAACTTAAAGAGCAAGAGGAAGTGAAAGGAAAATTAGGGCAAGGAAACAGATAAAAGAAATCACTCATGAGGAAGAATCAGCAGAAAACTCCAGGCAACATGAAGAACCAGTCCAGAACAACCCCGCCAAGGGACAATGAGGTAGCTACTGCAGAGGATTCCACCTATACAGAAATGTTAGGAATGACAGAAAGGGAATTTAGGATACACATGTTGAAAACAATGAAAGAAATGATGGAAACAATGAAGGAAACTGCTAATAAAGTGGAAAATAACCAAAAGGAAATCCAAAAACAGAATCAAATCAGAGATGAACGATATGAAGAATATAAAAAGGATATAGCAGAGCTGAAGGAAATGAAACAGTCAATCAGGGAACTTAAAGATGCAATGGAAAGTATCAGCAACAGGTTAGACCATGCAGAAGAAAGAATTTCAGAGGTAGAAGACAAAGTTTTTGAGATAACTCAGATAGTAAAAGAGGCAGAAAAGAAGAGAGAGAAAGCAGAACGTTCACTGTCAGAATTATGGGACTTTATGAAACGTTCCAACATACGAGTTATAGGAATTCCAGAAGGGGAAGAAGAATGCCCCAGAGGAATGGAAGCCATACTAGAGAATATTATAAAAGAAAATTTCCCAAACATCACCAAAGATTCTGACACACTGCTTTCAGAGGGCTATCGGACCCCAGGTCGCCTCAACTCTAACCGAGCTTCTCCAAGACACATTGTGATGAACCTGTCCAAAGTCAAGACAAAAGAAAAGATTCTGCAAGCTGCCAGGAGTAAGCGCCAGTTGACCTACAGGGGCAAATCCATCAGAGTGACCTCAGACTTCTCTAATGAAACTTTCCAAGCAAGAAGACAATGGTCATCTACCTTTAATCTACTTAAACAGAACAATTTCCAGCCCAGAATTCTGTACCCTGCTAAGCTAAGCTTCAAAATTGATGGAGAAATCAAATCATTTACGGATATACAAACATTGAGGAAATTCACCACAACAAGACCAGCTCTACAGGGAATACTTCAACCTGTTCTGCACACTGACCACCACAATGGATCAGCAGCAAAGTAAGAACTCAGAAATCAAAGGACAGAACCTAACCTCCACACTGATGCAAAAGATAAAACTAAGCAATGGACTCTCACCAAATAAGACGAATAGAATACTACCACACTTATCAATTATCTCCATAAATGTTAATGGCTTGAATTCCCCACTGAAGAGACATAGATTGGCTGACTGGATTAAAAAACACAAGCCATCCATTTGCTGTCTGCAAGAAACGCACCTGGCTTCAAAAGACAAATTAAAGCTCCGAGTCAAGGGTTGGAAGACAATTTTTCAGGCAAATGGAATTCAGAAGAAAAGAGGAGTTGCAATCTTATTTTCAGATACATGTGGATTTAAAGCAACTAAAGTCAAAAAAGACAAAGATGGTCACTTTATATTGGTCAAGGGAAAACTACAACCAAGAAGACATTTCAATTCTAAATATCTATGCACCAAATTTAAATGCTCCCAGATTCTTGAAACAGACCTTACTCAGTCTGAGCAATATGATATCTGATAATACCATCATAACAGGGGACTTTAACACACCTCTTACAGAGCTGGACAGATCCTCTAAACAGAAATTAAACAAAGATATAAGAGATTTAAGTGAGACCCTAGAACAATTATGCTTGATAGACGCATATAGAACACTCCACCCCAAAGATAAAGAATATACATTCTTCTCATCACCCCATGGAACATTCTCCAAAATTGATCATATCCTGGGACACAAAACAAATATCAACAGAATCAAAAGAATTGAAATTTTACCTTGTATCTTTTCAGACCATAAGGCACTAAAGGTGGAACTCAACTCTAACAAAAATGCTCGACCCCATCCAAAGGCATGGAAATTAAACAATCTTCTGTTGAATAACAGATGGGTGCAGGAAGAAATCAAACAGGAAATCACTAACTTTCTTAAGCATAACAACAATGAAGACACAAGCTACCAAAACCTGTGGGATACTGCAAAAGCAGTTTTGAGAGGAAAATTCATCGCTTTAGATGCCTACATTCGAAAAACAGACAGAGAGCACATCAACAATCTCACAAGAGACCTTATGGAATTGGAAAAAGAAGAACAATCTAAGCCTAAACTCAGTAGAAGAAAAGAAATCTCCAAAATCAAATCAGAGATCAATGAAATTGAAAACAAAAGAATCATTCAGAAAATTAATGAAACAAGGAGTTGGTTTTTTGAAAAAATAAATAAAATAGATAAACCATTGGCCAGACTAACTAGAAATAGAAAAGTAAAATCTCTAGTAACCTCAATCAGAAATGATAAAGGGGAAATAACAACTGATCCCACAGAGATACAAGAGATCATCTCTGAATACTACCAGAAACTCTATGCCCAGAAATTTGACAATGTGAAGGAAATGGATCAATATTTGGAATCACACCCTCTCCCTAGACTTGGCCAGGAAGAAATAGACCTCCTGAACAGACCAATTTCAAGCACTGAGATCAAAGAAACAATAAAAAAGCTTCCAACTAAAAAATGCCCTGGTCCAGATGGCTTCACTCCAGAATTCTATCAAACCTTCAAGGAAGAGCTTATTCCTGTACTGCAGAAATTATTCCAAAAAATTGAGGAAGAAGGAATCTTCCCCAACACATTCTATGAAGCAAACATCACCCTGATACCAAAACCAGGAAAAGACCCAAACAAAAAGGAGAATTTCAGACCAATCTCACTCATGAATATAGATGGAAAAATTCTCAACAAAATCCTAGCCAATAGATTACAGCTTATCATCAAAAAAGTCATTCATCATGATCAAGCAGGCTTCATCCCAGGGATGCAAGGCTGGTTCAACATACGCAAGTCCATAAACGTTATCCACCATATTAACAGAGGCAAAAATAAAGATCACATGATCCTCTCAATAGATGCAGAAAAAGCATTTGATAAAATCCAGCATCCTTTTCTAATTAGAACACTGAAGAGTATAGGCATAGGTGGCATATTTCTAAAACTGATTGAAGCTATCTATGACAAACCCACAGCCAATATTTTACTGAATGGAGTAAAACTGAAAGCTTTTCCTCTTAGAACTGGAACCAGACAAGGTTGTCCTCTGTCACCTTTACTATTCAACATAGTGCTGGAAGTGCTAGCCAATACAATTAGGCAAGACAAGGAAATAAAGGGAATCCAAATGGGAGCAGAGGAGGTCAAACTCTCCCTCTTTGCTGACGACATGATCTTATACTTAGAGAACCCCAAAGACTCAACCACAAGACTCCTAGAAGTCATCAAAAAATACAGTAATGTTTCAGGATATAAAAATCAATGTCCACAAGTCAGTAGCCTTTGTATACACCAATAACAGTCAAGAGGAGAAGCTAATTAAGGACACAACTCCCTTCACCATAGTTTCAAAGAAAATGAAATACCTAGGAATATACCTAACGAAGGAGGTGAAGGACCTCTATAAAGAAAACTATGAACTCCTCAGAAAGGAAATAGCAGAGGATATTAACAAATGGAAGAACATACCATGCTCATGGATGGGAAGAATCAACATTGTTAAAATGTCTATACTTCCCAAAGCAATCTACCTATTCAATGCCATTCCTATCAAAGTACCTACATCGTACTTTCAAGATTTGGAAAAAATGATTCTGCGTTTTGTATGGAACTGGAAAAAACCCCGTATAGCTAAGGCAGTTCTTAGTAACAAAAATAAAGCTGGGGGCATCAGCATACCAGATTTTAGTCTGTACTACAAAGCCATAGTGGTCAAGACAGCATGGTACTGGCACAAAAACAGAGACATAGACACTTGGAATCGAATTGAACACCAAGAAATGAAACTAACATCTTACAACCACCTAATCTTCGATAAACCAAACAAGAACTTACCTTGGGGGAAAGACTCCCTATTCAATAAATGGTGTTGGGAGAATTGGATGTCTGCGTGTAAAAGACTGAAACTGGACCCACACCTTTCCCCACTCACAAAAATTGATTCAAGATGGATAAAGGACTTAAATTTAAGGCACGAAACAATAAAAATCCTCAAAGAAAGCATAGGAAAAACACTGGAAGATATTGGCCTGGGGGAAGACTTCATGAAGAAGACTGCCATGGCAATTGCAACAACAACAAAAATAAACAAATGGGACTTCATTAAACTGAAAAGCTTCTGTACAGCTAAGGTGACGATAACCAAAGCAAAGAGACAACCCACACAATGGGAAAGGATATTTGCATATTTTCAATCAGACAAAAGCTTGATAACCAGGATCTATAGAGAACTCAAATTAATCCACATGAAAAAAGCCAACAATCCCTTATATCAATGGGCAAGAGACATGAATAGAACTTTCTCTAAAGACGACAGACGAATGGCTAACAAACACATGAAAAAATGTTCATCATCTCTATATATTAGAGAAATGCAAATCAAAACATCCCTGAGATATCATCTAACCCCAGAGAGAATGGCCCACATCACAAAATCTCAAAACTGCAGATGCTGGCGTGGATGTGGAGAGAAGGGAACACTTTTACACTGCTGGTGGGACTGCAAACTAGTACAACCTTTCTGGAAGGAAGTATGGAGAAACCTCAAAGCACTCAACCTAGACCTCCCATTCGATCCTGCAATCCCATTACTGGGCATCTACCCAGAAGGAAAAAAATCCTTTTATCATAAGGACACTTGTACTAGACTGTTTATTGCAGCTCAATTTACAATCGCCAAAATGTGGAAACAGCCTAAATGCCCACCAACCCAGGAATGGATTAACAAGCTGTGGTATATGTATACCATGGAATACTATTCAGCCATTAAAAAAAATGGAGACTTTACATCCTTCGTATTAACCTGGATGGAAGTGGAAGACATTATTCTTAGTAAAGCATCACAAGAATGGAGAAGCATGAATCCTATGTACTCAATCTTGATATGAGGACAATTAATGACAATTAAGGTTATGGGGGGGAAGCAGAAAGAGAGAGGGAGGGAGTGGGGTGGGGCCTTAGTTTGTGTCACACTTTATGGGGGCAAGACATGATTGCAAGAGGGACTCTACCTAACAATTGCAATCAGTGTAACTGGCTTATTGTACCCTCAATGAATCCCCAACAATAAAAAAAAAAAGAATATTAACCCTTATTTTCCCAAGTATGTGATGCCTTTTGTTATAAAGAGGATTTCATTTTGTACAATAGCCTAATACTAAAATAATGATAATGTTTGGGTGATAGGATTGTAAATGTGGTTTTTCTAAATGGTTTTTTAATGTATGTATATCTCACACATCTTTAGTGGTCATGTATTTTTAACGAAAAAGGGTCACATGTAATACTTCTTAAAATAAGAAAAATTCCCTCTAAATTTTTCATAGAACCTGTAAAACGGATTCTAAAATTCAGATGAATTGATAGATTTATTTAACCATTCCTCTCCTAATGGCCCTTTGGAGACAAGAGAACCAAGCCAAACATGAACAAAGAGTGAGACTTCCCTTAGAGAGATCAACACTTACAAAGTGGTACTGACATAACAGCGGAAAAACAGACTAAAGGTGGATGTCTTAAGTCTGCTCAGGCGGCTGGAACATAAATACCATAAACTAAGTGGTTTACAAACACAGGGAAAACTTATTTCTCACGGTTATAGAGGCTATGAAGTCTAAGATCAAGGCACTAGCAAATTCAGTGTCAGGTGAGGCCCCATCCTTCACAGATGGTGCCTTGCTGCTCATGTGGCTAGCTCATTGGAGTTTCTATTACAAGGGCACTAATCTCATTTGTGAGGGCAGAGCCCTTATGACCTAATCAACTCCCCAAAGCCCTACTTCTTAACACCATCACATTGAGAATTAGGTTTCGACATATGAATTTTGAGGGGGAAGACACAAACATTTGGATCATAGCACCAAAGTAGTAGAGGCCAAAATTACCCTGAATATAGATGGCAATGGAATAACATATGGAATTAGGACAATTATTATAACCTAGGAAGAATAAGATTAGATTCCTTTCTTACACAGATACATACACACTAACCATTCCAAGTAGATTAAAGAAGACCTAAATGAGAAAAAAACTGTAGGTATTTTATAAGAAAATATAGGATAGTTTATTAGCTAGCCTCTAAGACAGCCTCCAACGATCCTCACACCTAGATATTCAAGCCTGTGATCCTGATATATGTATGTGTATATATATAAATATATATGTGTATGTATATATGTTTGTTCTTTATCCCCAGCTCCTGGATTCAAGGCACAGAGCTCCTAAAATTCTTGTCATTTCCTGAGTGACAGTGGTAAAAGAGCATCTTTTTTTATAATATTTGGTCTTAGTCCCTGGTTCCTAACATAAGAGCTTCTAAGTCCCTTGGAATTATCAGAGTGAGGGGAATGTCTTTTGTAGGCTAATGAGATCACTGTGGGTACAGGTTCCTAGACAGCTTCAGGATAAAGGCTGGTAGCCAGAAAGACCAAAGCATAAACAGAGGGTTGGAACTTTGAGCTTCATTTCCATCCCCAACCTCTGGGAAGGGAAAGGGGACATGAAACTGAATTAATCATCAACGGATTTAGTCAATCATATCTATGTACAAAACCTAAACTCTGGAGTTTAGAGAGCTTCCACATTGGTGAAGGCGTCCGTGTGCTGGTAGAGTGGCACATCCTCATTCTACAAAATACAAGTTCCTGTACTGAGAACCCTCCTGTACCTGACCCTATGCATTCATCATCTAGCTATTCATCTATATACACTATATTTTCTAATAAACCAATAAATTTAAGTAAAGCTTTCCTGAGTACAGAAAGCCACTTCAGAAAATTACTGGACCTGAGAAAGGAGTGGTACAAACTCTCAGTGGCCTGCAGTTTCTAAAGGGGGGCGGGGGGGGCAGTTTTATGGGACTGAGCCCTTAACCTGTGAAGTCTGCACTAACTTCAGGTAGTTACTTTCAGAAATAAATTGAATCATAGGATACCTAGTGGTGTCCAGAAAATCAAATAATCGCCTGGGGGTAAGGGGGAGTCATACATTTCACATCAGAAGTGTTCTGTGTGTAGAAACAGGTAATAGTAGATCCCCAGTATCATCTGCTCCCCCAGTGATAGAGCTGAGTGGTTTCAAAAGCTGGATCATTAAAGCAATGTTTCCTTGGATCAATCACTCAGGAGAACCCAATCTTCAGATGATGGAGACACTCAAGCAGCCTTAGTAAAAGACCATGTAAGAAAAGAGCCCCAACTTGGCCAGTGACATGAATAAACTATCCTGATAAGCAAGTCCATTAGACCTAGCTAAACTTTAAGATGATCATAGCACCGTCTCTGACATCTCAACTGCAACCTCCTGAGACACCAGAACCAGGGACACCCGGTCACACTGCTCCGTATTTCTGACCCACAGAAACAGAGAGAAATGAATGGTTATAGTTTATGTTCATCGAATATGTTTCGGTAGTAATTTATGTGGCAATAAATAATTGATTACAAAAGAGCATTATAACCTTAATATAGGGAAGGAGCTTCTTAAATATGATACCAGAAGCAGAACCATAAAGGAAATGTTTGGTCAATGGATCTACATTAAGATGAAAAATTCTGGTACAAGAAAGTACAAACAACTAAAAAGAAAAGCCATAAACTGAAAGAAGAGATGTGCTATTCAAACAATAAATGATTAATATCCAAAATACTTGAAGGATTCCTACAAATAAATAAGAAAAAGATAAACCACCTCGGACAAAAGAGGGTGTGGGAGACAAAAGATAGAAAAAGCAATCTACAGAGAAATTAAATTAAAAAGAGAACTGAAACCCCACTAGTACCCAGAGAGATGCATTAAAACATAAATACTATTTCTAACATCTGATTGATGAAAATTATGCATGACAAAACAAATGACAAGTCTCATAAACGGCTTGGTGGAACTAAATCACTTTAAAAAGCAAGGTACAAAATCCAGAAAAGGTGAAGGAAGAGCTTAACCTATTGTCAGGAAATCTTTGACTCATAATAATCAGTCCTAGAAAAAAATTTCACATATACATATGGGGCATGTATAACAACATTCATTGTACTATTGTTTAAACCAGAGAAAAAACTGGTAACCACCTAAAGGCTCCTCAAAAGGAGAATAAAGTATGGTTTATTCTCCACACAGCAGCAAAAATGAATGTATCAATATAAACACATCTTAAAACACAGTATTAAAAAATAAGGAAAGACTGCAGAAAATATGTACAATGTGATACCATTTATATTATTTGAAAACACACTATTTCTATTGCCCTAGTGTTTATATATGCATCTATACATAAAAAAAAATTTTAATATAAATGTATGGGAATGATAACTACTTACCCAGGTGTACCTCTGGACAAATAGGGGAAAACGAGAGGAAGTAAGATTAGGGAAGGCTACATAAACTTCAAGTGTATCTTAATTAAAAAAAAAAAAAAAAAAAAGAATCTAATGATAAAATATGACAAAGCTAGGGGATGAGAACTTGGGAACTTATTTTATTATTCCTTATAGTTCTCGGCTTACTTGAATATTCTATAACAATACTTTTAACCAAAATAAATAGTAAATAGTAGACTTAACCAATATCTGCAGCAGAAAAGATCGAAAGAATTTATAAAAAATGATAAAACAAACCAGCATCACACAAGCAACTAACAAAATAAATTGTACTAATAAACAAATACATAACAAAATGTACAAGCTCAAGGCTCATTAGTAATTTTTCATCCAGCAAATATCTACTGAGTGCCTAGTATGGTCCAGGCATTATTCTAGGCTGTGGGAAGATAGCAGTGAAAAATACAGCTCTCCTACATTGACCTCATGCTCTAAAAGGTGTAGGCAGTCAACAGAAATAGAAACACAAGAGTAAGATGTTGATAAATGCTATGAAAACAAAATGAGTGATGTGGTAGAGATGAGGGAGAAAGAAAAACATACTGTTCTGGGGTGTTCAGAGACTGAAAAGACAACTGTCCTGAGAAGTACATAACAAAAACTAATCAAAAAGCTAAGGAAAGAGCACGCCAGGCAAGTGGGAAAGCCTGACATTGATACAGGGTTCAGGGCTGGACAAGGACCCCATTTCCTAGGCCTGAGCAATCTCAGGTAAGCCACGCCTCTTCTCAAGTAGACTCCCCACCATTCTGCATGGAGCTGGAGGGATAGCACTCACCAACACTGAAAAGATGTCCTCCCTCTACCAAGTCCCAACCAAGTGTCATTCTCAAGTCCTTCTATCCCTCTACACAAAAGCCACTCAGGAGGCTTCCCACTTGGGTCTTTCCCTCTGCCAGAGCTCTGGTGCTTTTTATTCTCTCTGTATTCCTTTCTATCTAATAAATCCTATCTTAACCACTGATCTGTGGTCCGGGGGTTCATTCTTTGAATCCTGAAGACCAAGGACTTACTGGAGAAAGAAATTTCATCAACAAAATGAGAACAACCATAATCCACTTGTACAACAAAGAGATTAACATGACTAGACTGCAGTGGGTGAGGGTGAGTACAAGACAAGGTTAAAGTGGCAGACAAAAGGAAACTCAGGAGTGAATATAAGTTTTAATGGACTTTTAAGCTATGACTAGAGGAAAGACCCTCTTAAGAAAAAGGACAAAAAAATTAGGTCCTAAATTAAATATTTACTTAGAATGAAAAAGGAAATACTTTAGAAGTTGTCCATCCCATCAAAAACCTTAATAATACCATAATATTTTTGAGAGATTAACTCCCTGGCACACTTTTATAATAATTTTTACCTATCTGTCCTAGCTACATACTATTTGATTGTCTCTTCATATGGCAATGATTTTGTAATAAATTTTTCTATAGAGAGACTAGAGAAAATAGTCTGATCTTTCATTTAGAAGAGAATGAACAGAATGAAAAAGTTTTTTTCATTCATAGTTTAGAGTTTCTTTCAGCTTCACAACTGACTTTTGATGCCATGTTTAAAATCACTGAATTAGTAGAAACTTCTTACATGTTTCTTTTACAGGAGAATAGAAGAATGTTCAACAAACGTGCCAACGGTCAAGCGTGGTTTCTCTTCATTACTCACGTTCTTCAGTGTTGACCGGTGCTGTGGGAGAAGTTCATACTGCTACGTAACCTCCAGCCAAGCACTTGCCTGTGACAGTGGCCGCTGAGCCGGCAGAGTGGACAGGAGTAAGATCCTGGGGAGGTATTCTTACACTGGCTCAGCAACAACCAAACTTTACATGAAAGTGCCTGCACATCACATAAATAAGTATATCTCATTCATCCTCTCCTTAGGACTCTGACATTGCCTGTGTCCCCTCCAATGCTACCTGAAAAGATGGGAAGTCCAAATAAAAATTACAGTGGCCTTGACCAGCTTCAGAGATCTCGGTCTTGTGCAAGTGAGAAGCCTTAAGGTTTATTAGCTTCATGGTAAATCTACCTCTGTTCAGATCACTCTGAACCTCAGAGATCATCAAAAGCAGTTTGAATTTTTTCCTGTACATGAGACAAGAAACCAGTGGAGGGTTTTAATCAAGCATCTGAACTAAGTTTTAACAAGAACACATTGAGAAATGCCCTGACCTAAGGCTATCCTCTAACTGCTCAAAAGGAGTATTCAAGCACAAAGTAGAACAAAGTTATACTTTCACCTCCTGAAAATCTGGGTTTCTTTTTTTTCTCTTTCTCTGGATTTAAAATCCCAAAATGTAACAAAATCAGCCGACCCCTCATTTTCCTCCCTCTGACTTCTACTTGAAAATAAAAGTTATAATTTCCCAACCTATAAGTTTATCATGACAGAATGTAACAGCAAAATTAACATAAAGAAGAAAAGCAGGATATTCAGTTACATGGTGTTCCTTGATGGCTATTTTAGAAATAGGGACACTGTTCTTAGCTGTGTAGCCCCAATTTTGACAGATCTTTCCATCGTCTCAGAGAGATCCCCAAAATCTTCAATTAATCCCCTTTCTCAAGTTAGCAACATTAACTAGTGACTTCATTTTTACAATTAAGAATTTTTAATCTAACATGTTAAGTATGCAATAAGCAAATCTATTAACAGTAAACCAGTCAATCATGAACTCTGAATCTATTTCAACCATTAGGGACAGAAATGGCAAAAATGATTAAATGCTGCCAAACCAGAAATTCTGGAAGGTGACAGCATTCCTCAGCTCTTGCAGCTCAGCTTTGGTCTATGGCTAGGCAGAGCAGCTTCTGAAATGCTAGTGAAATGCTAAAGGAAAGAAGCTACAAAGAAAAGGAAATTAAAGAAGGCAAAAAGTTTGATGAAAATATTTCAGATTGTATATGAAACCAGCACATTGTACCCCTTGATTGCACTAATGTACACAGCTATGATTTAACAACTAAAAAAAAAATAAGATAAAAAAATAAAAAAGGCAAAAAAAAAAGAAAAAACAAAAAGAAGAAAGAGGTCCATATAAGAATCGATTTGTGAATACATGATAATGTAATAGGTACAGAAAAGCCTAATACAGTTAGAATGTTTAAAGTTAGAAGTGCGACACAGAATAAAAGAGCTGCATCTGAACGCAGCAGCACTGTGAAGCTAGTGAATGGTGCGCCACTATCATATCTATGTACACAGCTATGATTTAATAAAAAAAAAAAAAAAACACCAAAAAAAACAAATAAATAAAATTAAAAAATGAAAACAGGAAAAAATAAATAAATGCAGCAGCACACATCTGGAGTCCCAGTGACTCAGGAGATGGAGGTGGAGGGTCACAAATTCAATCTCACCTGGGCCCAAATATCAAGACTCCATCAGAAAAGGAGGAGAGGAGGGAGGGAAGGGGAGGAAAAATAGCAATGTAAGATTAGATTAATCTGGTCCTGGAATGGGTGGTGTGGAAAACTGCCAACCACCACCTCTATAAGTTCTCTGTAAGTAAATAAAGTGAACAGTAAGGCAGATTTAAATGTTTCAAAGTCAATTAATTACACACTATCAAAACTAACGTAGGGCCAGGTGCAGTGGCTCATGCCTGTAATCCTAGCACTCTGGGAGGCTGAGGCAGGTGGACTGCCCTGAGCTCACAGGTCCAAGACCAGCCTAAGCAAGAGTGAGACCCCGTCTCTAAAAATAGCCAAGCATTGTGGGGGGGCCTGTAGTCCCAGCTACTCCGGAGGCTGAAGCAAGAGCATCGCTTTAGTCCTAGAGTTTGAGGTTGCTGTGAGCTATGACACCACTCTACCAAGGGTGACAAAGTGAGACTCTATCTCCAAAAAGAAAAAAAAAAAAACTTCAACCTAGTAAGACAACATTTACGTGAACTAAAACAAGAGAAAAACAATCTGATCTACAAAAACAAAAAAGTCTGCTAAAGGTAAAAATAAATGTTACACATGCACAGAGTTTTTAAAAATCAACTAGATCTACGAGGTTTGTTAAGAAAAACTGGTTTCTAGCCCTCTCTCCAATATTTTCTGTTCGCAAAAGCTTTTTTTATCTAGTGCTCTGTTTCCCAGTTCTGGCTCTCTCCACACTTCCCTCCCCCACGTCTCAACAAAGTTTTACCCTAACTTTGGTTACATCAATATAAGGCTTATATCATTAAGACTACATAAGATATTTAGAGCTAAGCCAAGCAGCAAACAATAATTACCTCTCTTTTCCCGCATAACATTTTGTTTTCCTGAAATTAATAATTGGTTTCTCATTTACGTATTTCCTATATACTTACCCACCATACATTTATCCCTAATTCACCCTAGACTCTGCAGTATGTCAAAGCTCCATTGAATATATTCATTCAGCTCAGGTTTCTATCAATTTCCTCTTCTGGGAGAAGCCTCTGCCTGTTACCACCGGACTGAGGAGCTGGGCCAGGTGCACAGCTAACAGCCTGGGTGTTCTCGGACCCTCTCCAAATTCTGAAGTCCTGGTTCCTCTCTCCCCGGTGGTCCTCTCATTCTGATGGACTACACTCCCTAGCTTCTTGAGGAAGGGTGTGTGAGAGATAAATTTTTTGAGACCTTCTCTCTGAAAATATCTTTATTCTACTCTCAAACTTCATTAACAGTTGAGTTAGACTAGTTTATAAACAATTTTTCTTCAGAATTTTCAAGGCACTGCCATCCATTATCCTCCTGCTTCTACTATTGCTGAAAAGTCTAAAGCCATTCAGATTCCTGACCCTTTTTACATGGGTTTAGTTCTTAAATTCTACAACAATGTGCCTCTTGTGGGTCTATCAACAACCATTGTGCAGGGCATCTGAGGAGTCCTTTCAATTTAAAAATCATGTCCTTCAATTCTAGAACATTTTGATTTATTTCATTAGTAATTTTCCCCCATTTTTTCTGATTTCTTTCTGAAAGTCTGTAACTAGAAACTTCCATACCAATCTCCTAATTTTTAAAGCTTTTTTCCTTTGTATCTTCCATCTCTTTCTATTTATTCTACCTCCTAGGAGATTTTCAACTTTATCTCCTCTCTAAAAATACTGTTGTTCATTCTTCTTTTTAAAGTACGTTTACGAAATACTCAGTTTTCTAAGAATAAAAAAATTAGTATAATAAAATCCATAAGTTCTGGTATAGATAGATCTTTTGATAGTTCTCACCATAATAATGTTAACTAAAGAAAAGGAATTAAGACACCAGAAACTACTTCAAGAGCTATGTTTAAATTTATTTAACATTTATTTAATAAGCATCTACGCAACAAAGGTACAAGGTATGTCACTAAGGATGATGCTGCCAGCTAAATCTGAGTAAGTATTATATGCCAATTACTCTACCTGCATTTATTACTTAAATCTCACAGATGAGAAGATACGTAACTTGTTCAAGATCACTGGTAAGTGGTAACAGCCAGAATTAAAATCCAGGTTAATATAGAAAAAAAATGCAGAGTGCAAGCTTCTAAACACTTGGATGAGCTGCCATGTGTTCACAAACACGTCTTCCCAGGCACATGCTTCACACTCTCCCTTGCAGTCAAATATGCCATTTCACTGAGTTCTAGATAATAAATGTGAGAAATGAGGAATGCTACTTTCAGTCCCAGCCCACTAAAAACATCCCCTATTCTTCTAGGTTCTTTCTTTTTCCAGCTTCAGGCCAATGAATACAAGTTGATAAACCTCATTTGGTGAAGACAGTGGAACCACAAGACAGAGTAAGTCTACCAATAAGGAATATAGTGCTTGGTCCGAACTTTACTGAGAAAGAAACAGAATTCAAATTATACTAATCCAGTGAGATATGGAGGTAATAGCAGCCAACCTCAATACCATACTGCCTTAAGAAATAGAAAAGCTTCAAGGAGAAAAGCCAAGGATATAAGTATCTATCATAACATATATGAATAGCACCAAAAGAGTAGTACAAAGTTATATTTACAGAGAAAATCCAAGAAAAACAACACTGTCAGCTGAAGAGATTACGGAGGTATCACAATGTAAGTGAATTTTGTTGAAGGATGAGACTTAGGTGATTATGTATTTTTAAAGAAAAAGCATTACTAGTGGAAGGGATGACAGACACATACCACCAAATAGAAGCTGTAAAAGTAAAAACTTCTTGAGAAATGGTGAGCAATAGTATCATTTGAAGAGAGCATATATTATGTAGTGAAGTCGAAGGCTTGAATGGTAGATTGGTGCCCGACACTAGTGACAGGTTAGGACATTTGAACAATTTTCCTAAGCCAACAGAGAGCTACTGAGGTCTTGGAGCAAAGATTCAACATAAATCACACACACGACATAAACAAAGTGGGACAGAACTGAAAAGCACGTGGAGAGCCTAGAAGCACACGTTACAGCAGTCCAGATCCAATAATTTGACAAATATTCACTCACTACCTACTTCCTGCGAACCTAAGCCAGATGACCAGAAGGAAGAGGGGAAAAAAGGATGAATTTTAAGGAAAAATTAGCCAGTATGTGGTTATAGGAGATAAGGACAGGGTTGGGTAACACAAAAGAAAAACTCAATGACTGTTTTCAAAGCTAAGTGCCTAGAAAAGGGAAAAACTGCATAATCAAGATAGGAAAGCTAGACAGGGTGACTAACTGCTTTGGAAGAAGTGACTAGTCTGCTTTGAGAAATGCTAAATTTGAGATGATATGTGCTACTTTTCATATTTCCTAATCTCTGTTTTTAATAATTCAATCAAAAGAGCCAAGGCCTTCATCCCACCTATAAAGGATTAAGAAGAACAGAGATTTTCAGTAAACACCAGACTTTTGAGACAGCATTCAGAGGCATCAGCTAGATAAGAACATGACATTAGTCCAATGTTTCCCAAAGTGGGCGCACAAATTGTCCTCTTCCAAAATATGCTACTGCCACTTTCTCACAACCTCCATTCCCCTAAGATCCCCCCTGAGAAGTTTCACGACAAAAACGATTGTTATCAGTAATGTCTGGAAAACCTTGTGAAGTATAGTCACTTTCTGGAATTCCATAATATACACCTTTGGGAACCTTGTATTAAAGAAACCTTCAACGTTCTTCAGTTGCAGTATTTCCAAAACTTAATCAAAGACAGTAATCTATTTTTGAGGAAAACCTACCCACTAATGATGGACACTTTGGGCAATGGTAAACAGATAATAAGCTACGTGAGGGCAAGGAAGGTATCTTAAAATCTTTGCAAATTCATGGCATGTAACACATTACAAAACATAGGAAAGAATGTATGCCAAAACACAGAGTTAAGGCCAGGAGCAGTGGCTCGCACCTGTAATCCTAGCACTCTGGAGGCCAAAGCAAGTGATCGCTTAAGCTCAGGAGTTCAAGACCAGCCTGAGAAAGAGCAAGACCCTGTCTCTAAAACTAGTCGGGCACTGTGGTAAGTGCCTACAGTCCCAGCTACTCAGGAGGCCAAGGCAAGATAATCACTTGAGCCCAAGAGTTTGAGGTTGCTGTGAGCTATGACAACACAGCACTCTAGCCAGAACAACCAGGTAAGACTCTGTCTCAAAAACGTAAGTAAATAAATTAATTAATTTTTAAAAAAGAAAAGGCGGCGCCTGTGGCTCAGTGAGTAGGGCGCCGGCCCCATATGCCGAGGATGGCGGGTTCGGACCCAGCCCCGGCCAAACTGCAACCAAAAAATAGCTGGGCGTTGTGGCGGGCGCCTGTAGTCCCAGCTGCTTGGGAGGCTGAGGCAAGAGAATCGCGTAAGCCCAAGAGTTAGAGGTTGCTGTGAGTCCTGTGACATCATGGCACTCTACTGAGGGCAGTAAAGTGAGACTCTGTCTCTACAAAAAAAATAAACTAAAAAAAAAATGGGGCTTAGAGTGCCCATCACCAGAGTAGTGTTCATTGTACCTGGTAACTACTTAACTCCGCACCCTCCTCTCACTCCCCCATTCTTGATTTCCAAAGCCTTCTACTTCTCTTTGTGCCCATGTGCACCCATCATTTATCTCCCAATTATTAATGAGTACATGCAATGTTTATCTTTCCATTCCCGAGATGCTTCACTTAGAATAACGGTCTTCTAGTTCCATTTGAGTTGCTGCACATGACATTATTTCACAATTTTTATGGTTAAGTAGTCCTCCCTGGTGTGTGTGTGTGTTTGTATACACTACATTTTCCTAAACTACTCATGAAGTGATGGGCACTTCAGTTAATTCCGTATCTTTACAGTTTTAAATTGTGCTGCAATAAACATTCAAGGGCATGGGTCTTTCGGATAATATGGCTTCCTTTATCAAAAGAAAGGCCATTCTAACAGTGGTAAGGTAGTATCACATTGTGGTTTCAATTTGCACTTCCTTGATGATTAGTGATGTTAGGCATTTTTCCATGTTTGTTGGCCATTTGTCTATCTTTTTTTGTAAAATGTCTGTTCATGTCTTTTGCCCACTTTTTAATGGGGTTTTCTCTGATTTCTTCCTATATTCTGGATATTAGTCCTAAATCAAATGCAAATATTTTCTCCCATTCTGTTGGTTGTCTATTTACTCTTTATTTCCGTCACTGTGCAGAAGCATTTGAATTTAATTAAGTCCCAATTATTTATTTTTGTTATTGTTGTATTTCCCTTTGGGGTCTTACTCATAAATTCTTTGGCTAGGCCAATGTCTAGAAGAGTTTTTCCTAATGCCTTACATTTAACTCTGTTACCCATCTTGAATTAATTTCTGTATATGGCAAGAGATAGGGAGTCCTGTTTCATTCTTCTTCATGTGGCTATCCAGTTTTCCCAGTACCATTTATTGAATGGGGCTTCCTTTCTCTAGTGTTGTATTCTTTGTTGAGGAACAGTTGGTTGTTGGTAGACTGTTCTATTTCTGGGTCTCTAATCTGTTCCATTGGTCTACTTTCACACCAGTGCTATGCTGTTTTGGTTATTATAGCCTTATAGTATAATGTGAAATCAAATAATATGATATCTCCAGATTGGTTCTTTTTGCTTAGGATTGCCAAAGGATTTTAGGGCTCTATTTTGGTTCCAAATGAAGCACAGAATTTTTTTTCTAGTTCTGTAAAATATGATATTGGTATTTCAATGTGGAATACATTCAATCCATAAATCACTTTGGGCAGTACGGACATATTAATAATGTTTAGTCTAGCAATCCATGAGAATGGGATGTTTTTCCATTTGTTTGTGTCATTTATGATTCCTTTTTTTTTTTTTTCCAGACCACAAGGAAATAGCATTTAATGAACCTCCGCTCCATTTGGCTTCAAGCCACCAGGACACAAGCCCCTCCAGTACCCTTAATCTTCTCTTCAGCTCTTCTGCTGAAGAATTTGGCCTTCACAATGACTGGCTGCTTTGGGAGTTTTCCCTTCCCCAGAACTTTGTAGTAGCCCCATCGTACTACATCAATGATGGGAGCAACTCCTGTCTTGTTTTTGGCAGCATTTACCCGTGTCTGCTCACTGACCAATGTCCACAATTTATCAAGGTTGACAGTTGGGCAGTAGCTCTGGTTCCTCTTTAAGTGGTAATGCCTCATACCAACTTTCCCAAAGTAACCTGGGTGATATTTGTCGAAGTTAATCCTGTGATGATGCATGCCACCAGCATTACCTCGGCCTCCTGGGTGCTTCCTGTGTTTGCCGATATGGCCATGGCCGTGGCTCACGTGGCCCCGAAGCTTCCAGGTCTTCCTCAATCTGGATGGCATGTCGGCGGCTGAGACAAAAGAGCGTCATTTATGATTTCTTTCACCAATGTCTCATAGTTCTCCTTATAAAGATCTTTCATCTCTTTGGTTAAGGAGGCATTTTATTTTCTTGGTAGCTGTTGTAAATGATATTGAGTCCTTGATTGGACTCTCAACTGTTACTAGTATATAAAAATGCTACTGATGTGGGAAGCGCCTATAGCTCAGTGGGGTAAGGCACTGGCCACATACACCGAGGCTGGCAGGTTCAAACCCCGCCCAGGCCAGCAAAAAAAAAAAAAAAAAAATGACAACTGCAACAACAACAACAACAAAAATAGCTGAGCATTGTGGTGGGTGACTGTAGTCCCAGCTACTTGGGAAGCTTAGGCAAGAGAATTGCTTAAACCCAAGAGTTGTAGGTTACTGTGAGCTGGGATGCCACAGCACTCTACCAAGGGCAACTTAGTGAGACTGTTTCAAAAAAAAAAAAAAAAAACTGAGACTCTGTCTCCAAAAAAAAAAAAAAAAAAATGCTAAAAATGCTACTGATTTGTACCTAAGACTTTGCTGAATTTATCTATCAACTCTGGGAGTCTTTTGGTACAATCTTTAGAGTTTTCTAGATATGAGATCATATTGTCAGTGGACTAGGATAGTTTGACCTCCTCTTTCCTAATATGGATACCATTTCTTTCTCTTGCCTAACTGCTCTGGCCTTATAGGACTTCCAGTCTATGTTGAATAGAAGTGGTAACAGTGGACACCCTTGTCTTGGTTTTCTGTAACATTTTCAATCAACTGTTGGTAGAATCCATGGATGCAAAAACCATGAATGGATACAAAGAGCCAACTATATATGTACTACTCAACTCCATTAGATGTAGCATATTTCTCCCTCCTTTCAAAATTAAGTGCATACTCAAAATGCAACACACTTGAAGACACCTGATTTATTATGCCTTAAAGCAACAGATTACTCCAAACAAAGCATTAAATAAAATGGTTTTATAAAGCCTGTGAATAGATGACAATAAATTAATAATTCAACATGTACATTACAGTATGAGTGCATATGATTCATATTAATGACAAGAATTAAAGTAAGACAAAGGATAAGTAAATGGTAAAGAAATCTTTGTCCCTTCCCTCCTTAAACAATTCAGGAAGGCCTGAATAAGGGGAGTCATTTATTCCAGTCCCCTTCCCTCAACAGGCAGAAGAGGAAGAAAAACATTTGCCATGGGGCAGAGTAAAGAACAAACTGTACCCCTCCAGGCTTCATTCAGGGGCTTTGGGCAGAATGAATCAACATGTTTATCTGTGAATATAGCTGAGCTCATTGTACAATGTTATGCACTTGAAAGGAAACTAACTTTTTTTAAATAGAGCTATAAATTCAGAAAAAAAAAATTTTTTTTAGCAAATTTTGTTAGGCTCTTTGTTTATGTAGACCAAAAAGTAATGGAATAAATCCTTCATTGAGTCAAAATGTTTATTCTCAAATGAAGATTTAAGGAAACTCAAGCTCTAAAACACTTGATCTATGGGTCAAGGACAGTTTGACTTCTTAGTTTGCCAGCTGTTTTTAAAAGTTGCTTCCTGTACTAAGGATTGTTCACTATTCTTGCATAAACAATAATAAAAGTCATTTATACAACCACCTTGATTATGCTTTCCTGTTAAATTCATTATTTGGTAGTAAAGCAGTGGTTCTCAACTTTCTTAATGCCACGACCCTTTAATACAGTTCCTGTGGGTCGCGACAGTTGAGAACTGCTGTAGTAAAGGCTAAAATTGTAACTCTAAGCCTTCTGAGTTTTTATTTACCATTACATTTCTATTCAATTATTATTTGTGGGGGAACAATATTAATTTAGAACTTATTCCAAAATATATACTGAATACCAATTATGGGCCAGACATAATAGATAAAAGTCAGCAAAAGAGGTGTAGTCACTGACCTCCCAGCGTTTTCAGTCTAGCTGAAAAGATATTATGAAATTACATACACATATATACACATATAACCCTAATTATGAATAGGGAAACAGCCATTAAAGCAAATAACATGATTTAACCTGGAGATCAGAGAAGGATTCCTTTAGCAGTGACAACTGAGCTGAGATCTACATTATAATCATTTAACATGATTTAAAACACACACACACTCTCTCCAAATCGTCCTAGCAATGATAACAACTATGGTATGAGGAGAAGGATTTATAAGAGCAAGGGTGAAATCTGTATGACTTTGAAAATAAAGGTGATAGCTTCATGTGAACACCAGCAAAAGATCACTGCAGGAAGATTTCTGTAGAAGAAAAGCAACAGCCTCCCCTAGTATATTCTCACTCAAAATCAGGTTTCATAGGTAGAACTATCTTCCAATGAGAAAGCCCAACATTAGCCATTAGTCTTGTAGTGTCTAACTGCCTCCAAACCTCCAAACACAATAAGCTGGCTTTATCACAGTAAATGTGTCACAAGCCTCAACACCGCATACAACACAGGTCACAAAAAAGATACCTTCAGTTTCACAGATCCCAGGATCAGATAACATAAGAATGGAAACAAACTTTTAAAAATCATACTGTGATATAACACTTTCACTTTGCAAATCAGGAATGAGATCCAAAGTAGGGAAGTAATAATATATACGACATTATACACCTAGTTTGCAGCAGAACTGGCTGGCTATGCTGGATCCCCTCAGTCCACTCCCTGTGCTCTTTCTACCAGCATTCAGTGGCAAATAAATCAAATAACAAAGAATACACATGCTGCAAGTAAATAAGACAGGAATTCCATTTCAAAAATTGTATTATACACTTTTAACTGACTGCACTTGGCTTTGGATGTAGAAAACCAATGTTCCCTCTTACCAAATATATACCACAGAACAGTAAAGTGAATAAATTAACATTTATTGATTCCACTGGATCCCGGAGCTAGCTACTTTCATTACACTTAATCATCAAAACTACCCTCTGATTAGATATCACTCTCATTTTACTTAAGACTCAAAAACACTAGACAATTTACCCAAAGTTACACAGCAGAAAAATGGCAAAGGCAAGATTTGAACTCAAATCTAACTCTAAATTCATGTGGCCATTTTACCTCAAAAAATTATTTCTTTATTAAAAAATATTATATAGGCGGCACCCATAGCTCAGTGGGTAGGGTGCCAGCCACATACACCGAGGCTGGTGAGTTCGAACCCAGGGTGGGCCAGCTAAAACAATTACAACTACAACAACACACAAAAAATAGCTGGGCATTGTGGTAGGCACCTGTAGTCCCAACTACTTGGGAGGCTGAGGCAAGAGAATCACTTACACCCAAGAGTTTGAGGATGCTGTGAGCTGTGTCGCCACAGCACTCTATCCAAGGCGACAGCTTGAGACTCTATCTCAAAAAAAAAAAAAAAAATTGTTCGAAGTGGTTAAGTCTCCCTGAGAACTCACCAATGCCCATTTAGTTGCAGGCAAAATGTCTTTTAAAGTTTGGTTTGGGAGTCTAACCACCATTTATTATATTAAAGTAGAATCTCTGTAAGTGGACCACTCAAGGGACTGTAACAAACCAATCAACATAAGGAACTAGGCCTTCTATACTGACATGAACATGTGGTACATGTCCTGTTTAAGAAAACCAGGTCACCTTGAGGTGGTCGATGTAGGAAGGTGGTTAACCGTGGAGATTCTACTGTATTTCAAAAAGAAGTACCAAGTTTTCAACAATTAGTTTACAAACAAAATTAAGGTTATGTTCTTAAATTGAATTTATATTTTCTTTTCTAGCATTATTTTCAATCCTGCCATGCAGGAAAGCATTAGCTACCTACTCCTATAAAATGTTGGCTCACACACATGAGAAGAGTATAATGTATTACTGCTTAGGAGAACCATAAAAAAACAAGAACTACATTTTAATAATTCTGGTTTTCTTCACTGGTGGACAACCCATTATCAGCTTCACTCGAGGCAGACCACACTGCTCAAAAACAAGAACGGCTGTCCAAACAGAGCAAAGCACACCACTGAATAAAGGGAGACCAATCTTTGATTGCACAACCGATACAGTAAGACAAAGTTTCTGCCTTTTCAGCTGTGCTAAATCAGTTACCACTCACACATCAAGTTCTTAGCTTCCAACATATATATATATGTATTTTTTTTTTTTTTTTTTTTTTTTGGTTTTTAGCCGGGGCTAGGTTTGAACCCGCCACCTCTGGCATATTGGACTGGCGCCCTACTCCTTGAGCCACAGGTGCCGCCCCTTAGCTTCCAATATTTAGTTGATATTGTTCATCTACTGTCCTCCCTCATCCAGTTTTTGCCCTCATGGACTTATACTTTTACCCTCATCCAGTTTTTGCCCTCATGGACTTATACTTTTATATGTACTCACTATCATTTTAATGGGGAGAAAAATACGTGTCATCTCTGAAAACATTAGAGTTTTTTTTTTTTTTTTGGCCGGGTCTGGGTTTGAACCCGCCACCTCTGGCATATGGGACCGGCGCCCTACTCCTTGAGCCACAGGCGCCGCCCAACATTAGAGTTTTTTAAAGTTTTTTAAAATCCTTTATAGTGTCTGTTTTCTCCCAATGCTCCAAGTACCACTCCGTCTTCCAACTCTTTAGTTCTGTTTATTTGGACCTATCTTTTCATATTGCAGGCTTCCCGCAATCTTCAAAGGTCTTGGATCATTAATTCACATTTAACAATGAGGCCGTATAGAAAACTGAATGGAAGATCTGTGTGAGGGAAAAGGGACTGACAAGTGACAGAATTGGCTGAGGTGTTCTCAGCAGAGAGCCCATCAGTATCTGAAGGCGCTCATACCTTCAGTCTTCCCAGAAGATGGACACCTGAGCGGCACCTGTGGCTCAGTGAGTAGGGCACCGGCCCCATATACTGAGGGTGGCGGGTTCAAATCCAGCCCCGGCCAAACTGCAACAAAAAAATAGCCGGGCATTGTGGCGGGTGCCTGTAGTCCCAGCTGCTTGGGAGGCTGAGGCAAGAGAATCGCGTAAGCCCAAGAGTTAGAGGTTGCTGTGAGTCCTGTGACATCAGGGCACTCTACCCCAGGGCGGTACAGTGAGACTCTGTCTCTACAGAAAAAAAAAAAAAAAAGAAGATGGACACCTGTTTAAAACCAATCAACACTCCACTACCCATAATTTAGAGTCCAGACACCTCTTCTTTAATTTTGTGGAGAATAAACCTTGGTCTCCTGAGGCCAGGGGGTTGGGTAAGGGAGTCACCCATCTACAAAGGTGCACAGGGAGAGAGCCTGATAATGGATTTCACCTGTCAGTAAACAGACAGATTTTCCAACCAATCCAGTTGTTTCTGGCTCTACTTAGTATCTGATGCCTACAAATGCTGAGCCTCTTTAGAGCTTCAGAGACAAACTACTGCACTTCTTACGGGCAGTACTATGCACTTAGAGGTACTGTGACATTTCCTCAAGAGGCATTTACCACCTATCCACTGCTTTACTACGTAAATAAAATAGCAATTTCTACCTCCTGTTGTAATCCCTCATAGTTTCTTTTTTGTTCTTCAATTTAGGCAAGATTAGAGAGGGAGAGGAGACAAAGTTAGAGCCAATCTGTCATTTTTGGTCAGAAGCCCCGATGGAGCTCTTCTGAGATCAGCTGTCTTAGGATACTGGCTTTAGGGCTCATCACAAGGACTGAATTCCTGTGTCTCAAAGCATGATCACAGACCTGCATCCAAACCACTGGGAGGCTTGTCCACACAGCAGCCTGGGTGTTTTTTGCTTTTGCTGTTTAATGAAAATCAAACTAAATCACTTCTTCACTTAAAACTTCCTCATAAGCAACTTCCCACTGCACTTAGAACAAAAGCCAAAGTCTTTCAAAGCCTGAAATGATATGGTCTACGTACACCAACCTCTAATCTCAGAAATAACATTCTTTGCTCCCACTTTCCATCATTCTATCCTGGCCATACTGGCCTTCTGTTTATTCCTTGAACACCAGCAAGTTTATTGCTATCTCAGGACCTTTGTACTTGCGATTTCCCCTGCCTGTAACATTCTTCTTCTAGCTCTTTGCATGCATGATTCCTTCTCATTCTTCAGATCTCATCTCTGAGCTGAAAAGACTTAATGTGGTACAACCATACAATGGAACATTAGTCTTACGAAAGGACATTCTGACACATGCTACAGCATGGATGAACTTTGAAGACATTATGCTAAGGGAAATAAACCAGTCACAAAACACTAAATATTGTATGATTCTACTTATATGAGGTATCTAGAGCAATCAAATTCATAGAGGCAGAAAGAATGGTGGTTGCTGGTGGCAGGAAGGAGAGAAAGAAAGGATTTATTGCTTAAATGGTAAATTTTGTTATGTATTTTTCACCACAACTATTTTTTCCTTCTTTTTGAGACAGAGTCTTCAAGCTGTTGCCCTGGGTACAGTGCCATGGCGTTAAAGCTCACAGCAATCTCCAACTCCTGGGTTCAAATGATCCTCTTGCCTCAATTTTTCTGTTTTGAGTAGAGACAGGGTCTCGCTTTTTTGCTCAGGCTGGTCTCAAACTCAAGAGCTCAAGCAATCCACCCTCCTCGGCCCCCCAGAGTGCTAGGATTATAGGCGTGAGCCAGCATGCCCAGCTTTACCACAAGTGTAAAAAGCAATTTTATAGGAAGGTAAAAACAAGTTAACCGCTTTAAAGATTCCTCCCAAGACAACCCTATGCAACGTTATCTCCTTTTCTCTAGTACTATGGTTTACTTTCTTCATAACACTTACACTATATGAAATTATCCTGTTTGCTTAATTATTTATTATCTCTGTCCTCCAACTAGAGAACAGGCACCTGGCACACCTAACAGTAGCTACACACTATGGTAATAAGAATATGATAGGAAAGGCATTCATCAACACTTGGTGGATAATGAATTAATTGGTTTTCAGGTCCCTCAGACTTACTGAATGAGAAATCCTAGAATTCCAGACATTGGTTTATAAAAACAGAAAACTTGCCATTTATGACTCAAATAGCAGCCTCCTACCCCTACAGCAAGTTAGTACAATTTGACATTCTCTGTTCTTACCAGTGAAGACTCATTTGCTTTTGACTGGAGGGTTGAACAGTGTGGAAGGTTATGGAGAAAGGGGAAGTTTCTAATATTTTCTTACAGGAATGCCTAACAACATGGCAATTCAGGCCCTTTAATGTAATTATTCTTAAATGATATAACATATATAACTATTAGAAGAGCTTTCTATATGATAAGGATGCTAAATGGCCTATTTTATCAATTAATTCAAACATTGGGATAAACAAAAAACCAAACCTCTTTTCTGTTTTCTTTCTTTGTTTGTTTGTTTTGAGACAGAGTATCACACTGCCGCCCTGTTGTGAGTGCTGTGGCATCACAGCTCACAGCAACCTCAGAATCTTGGGCTTAAGCGATTCTCTTGCCTCACCTCCTAAGTAGCTGGCCCACCACAACACCTGGCTGTTCTTTGTTGTTGTTATTACAGTCATCACTGTTGTTTTAGCAGGCCCAGGCCAGGTTCAAACCTGCCAACCCAGGCATATGTGGCCAGCGCCCTACCCAGTGAGCTACAAGTGCCCAAACCTCTTTTCTATTTATGTTCTTGTTATTACCTTTCTAACTTCTTCCTCAGGATTTTGTTACATATCTTCTCTGTCTTGTCATTCAGTCTCACCTGGACAGTACTATAGTCCAGTCCTAGGTAGCTTCTGAAGTTATTTTTATGAAACCATAAACCAAAAAAGGTATTAAGACTCATTTATATAAGTAATCAAAGGCTAACTCCTTTCTAAGGGATTTGATTTCAGTACAAGGCCCTCATTAGACTGCTTGTTTTTCATAGAGCATGTATTAATCCGAGCACACAAAGCACACAGACAGACATGCACAGGTAAGACTGGAAGGAAATGTGCCAAAATGTTAAAGAGCTGTCACTCTTCCAACTCACAACCACGTTGACCTCCTTCAAAAGATAACCCAGGCTCTAGACTATCAGAGTACATTGTGACCGTGGCTCTTGGCTACAATGATAGTAACGATGGAAAACTGCCACAAGGAAGAACCCAAAAAGAGTCTATTATGATATTTACTACACCAGTCACGGAAAGGAGTCTATCTTCCTTCCAGATAGTGGGCCATGGTAATAATGTTGCCCTGGAGTTGTTGGTAACCACAGAACAGAAAAAGCCTCCTTGAGAATGAGGCCACTGGGGCGGCGCCTGTGGCTCAGTCGGTAAGGTGCCGGCCCCATATACCGAGGGTGGCGGGTTCAAACCCGGCCCCAGCCAAACTGCAACCAAAAAATAGTCGGGCATTGTGGCGGGCGCCCGTAGTCCCAGCTGCTCGGGAGGCTGAGGCAAGAGAATCGCTTAAGCCCAGGAGATGGAGGTTGCTGTGAGCTGTGTGAGGCCACGGCACTCTACCGAGGGCCATAAAGTGAGACTTTGTCTCTACAAAAAAAAAAAAAAAAAAAAAGAGAATGAGGCCATCATAGATGGCAGCAGAGCAAACTAACAAGCAGAAAGAGACCACTGACATCATCACGAGGGTTCCCACATGCAGGCAGACCTGGGATCAGACTGCCTTGGAGTTCCATTTACTTAATAAATCCACCCTCCCTTTTAATTTTTGCTTCACTGCTTAAGCTTGAGTTGGGCTCCTGTCACTTAACATTTTAAGAGTCCTGAGTTCAAAAAATAATATACTGCAAAATTTTAAAACATTTAATAACTAGATCAATGAATAATTTTACCTACATGAAACATTTTTTTAATTTATGTAGTAACAAAACTTTTAAAATTAAACCCAGTAATGCATTTAGTGTTTCTAAATAAGATTGAATATTCATATATTAGCAATAATTGCATTGTTTTCCTGAAAGATAAAATTGCATGCATTTATCACTTACAACATCATGTTCTGAAGTACATGGGAGCTGTCCAGAAAGTGTCCAGCCATTTATGTCTATTTTTCATTTTACATGGCTGGATACTTTCTGGATAGCCCTGGAGTACACAATATGAAATAGCTAACTCTTGCTAACAAGCAAATGCATTACCTCACCCAGTTATCATTTTTACCATAAGATCACTTAACATCTACTATCTTTGCATTTCTAAAAAATACAATAAAGCATCACTAAATGTACTCATTATGCTGTACAATAATTGCATTTTTAAATAACATTATTTTGTTGTTTGATATTTTGTTTGTATAAAAATTTTTCTAGTGGAAGAACATACTATGTTGCTACCTCCTAGCCTGTTCAGCTTTCTGCCATGCCACTCAGCAACTATAGATTGCACTGGATGGCTGGGGACTTCCTCCATTTATGCTCCTGCGATATTTAAACAGAAGAGGATGTTCTAAACTGTGATGATTTTGCTCTAATTCATAGAGAACATCGCAGCCATCACGTATCAGTTCCTTCTTCTTTCCACTCTCTGCTCTTTCCTCATGCTCACCTCCCCCCGGACGAACTAGACCTAGATTCTTATCTGCTCCCAACTATTCACTCCATCAATTATTCTTTCTCTGCCAACTATAGTATTTCCTATCCCAGTAGCCCGTTCTTCATCACTTATTTTTCATATATTTACCTCTCTTCCTTCCTAATAATTTCTTTTGTATTTCTCTAAAGAGGCCTCCTTTTCCTTTCACACTCAGTGACAAAACACGTTTCTCATGCTCATTCTTCAGTTCCAATGCTTATCTTTCCTTATATTTTTCTAAAAAATGATCTACCATTAAAACTCCAAGCGCACTGTTCTCCAGTATGAGGAAAAAAATTACACACACACACACACACACACACACACACACACACACACAAAAGGCTTAATAACTAGCCGTAGCCAGGTGTATTATCTCACACCTTAATCCCAACACTATAGGAGGCTGAGGCCGGAAAATTGCTTGAGGCCAGGAGTTCCAGATCAGCTGGCGAAAAGTGAAATCCCACTGCTACAAAAAATATGGAGTCAGTTGAGTATGATGGCATGCACCTATAGACCCAGCTACTCAGGAGTCTGAGGCAGGAGAATCACTTGAGCCCAGGGTTTGAGGCTGCAGTGAGTTATGCATGGGAGCTGCACTCTAGCCCAGGCAACAGGACAAATTTGTCTCAAAAAAAAAAAAAAAAAAAAGAGTGGCTTAATAACCATTTTCCATCCCAAATCAAGACCACTCCTAAATTTTCTAAAAGATAGCACCACTTGTCTCCCTAAAACCATGGCATGCATAATCATACTTCCCAGCTTGTTGGTCCACCTTTTAAAATACCCTTCTTCCATTCTCAACCTCAAAAATTCCTGGCAGTCTCAAATGCCACTTCCTCTATGAGGTCATTCCTGTCACACATCCACTCCCCAATCAACATGACGTGGTAGTTCTCTCTTCTACACAGCCATGACACCATGTAGATAACTTTACCACCGCCCTTTTCTATGATTTTATGTAGTATAGATTCCTGTGTTTTTCATCTCACCCAGTAACTGTGTCCCAGGGACAAGGTTCATGTTTCATTCTTTTTGTTTCTTTAGCTGCTATAACATGGCAGACACTTGGCAAGTGTTCATCGTAAAGAATGCTTGAAAGGTTCAGGTTCAGAATGTCAATGACCACATTAAGACCTTTCATAAATAAACTTCCATAATAAAAACTACAAACATTTTTGTTTTTTTAAGGATATTAGGGGGTACTTGTGTTTTGTTTACATACTTTGTTTTTTGTACAAATTGAGTCCAGGTTGTAAGCGTGGCCTCCATGCAGTGTGCACCATACCCAAAGAGTATGAATTTACCCCTTCTCTCCTCCCCACCCCCCAGCTGGATTTTCATTGATATTTACTTCCATATGTGCACTTCAGTGCTAATCAATCAGTTCCAACCTGGTGTTGAGTACCTATGTCTGCTTCTCCATTCCTGTGGTGTTTCATTCAGAAGAATGGTCTCAAGTTCCATCCAAGTTGTCACAAAGACACCAGATTGCCACTTTTCTTTCTGGCTGAGTAGTACTCCACAGTATGCATATATCACATTTTATTAAACCACTCATGTACTGGTGGACACTTGGGATGTTTCCACATCTTTATGATTGTGAATTGTTCTGCTGTAACAACATTCAAGGGCAGGTGCTCATCCTTTATACAAATGACCTTTCTTCCTTTGGGTATACATGCAACAGTGGGATGCTGGATCAAATGGTAGGTCTATTTTGAGTTCTTTGAGGTTATCTCCACATAGTTTTCCATAGAGATCGTACTAGTTTGCAGTCCTACCAACAGCGTGCAAGAGTTCCTTTCTCTCTGCATCCATGTACGTATCTATTGTTTTGGGACTTTCAATATGAGACATTTCTGGAGGAATTTCATTGTGGTTTTGATTTGCATTTCCCTAATGATTAGAAATGTTGAGTATTTTTTCGTGAGTTTATTGTCCATTAGTATGTCTTTCCTTGAAGAGTTTCTGTTCATGTCTTTTGCCCACTTTTTAAGGGGGTTGTTTGGTTGTTTCTTGCTGATTTGCTTGAGTTCTTTGTATATTCTGGTTATCAGTCCTTTATCAGATGTATAGCAGGCAAGTATTTTCTCCCACTATGTGGGTTGTCTATTTGCTTTTTTGATTATGTCCTTGGCTATGCTGAAGCTTTTCATTTTGATCAGGTCCCATTTATTGGTTGTTATTGTGATTGCTTTTGGGGTCTTCTTCATGAATTCTTTACCTAGGCCAAAGTCTTAAGAGATTATCCAACATTTTCTTCTAGGCTTCTTAAGAGTTTCCTACCTTAGATTTAAGTCTTTTTATCCATCTTAAGTTAATGTTGATGAGTGGTGATAGGTCCAGATCCTGACTCAGTCTTTTACATGTGGCTATCCAGTTTTCCTAAGCAGCACTTATTGAACAGGGAGCCTTTCCCCTAGTGTATGCTTTTATCTGTTTTGTCAAAAATCAGATGGGACTATGAAGTTTCATCTCTGGGTTCTCTATTCTGATCCATAGGTCCATGACTCTGTTCTTATGCCAGCACCATGCTGTTTTAGTTACTATGAAAGTTTTGTGACTATGTTATGGTCCACTATTTCACTTCTAAGAAACAGAGTTTACAGCATTCATTCAGAATGACCCATGCAAATTTCAACTGGCTCAGCTTATTGGTATTGCCAGGAGAGCTTCATTCATTTCCACTCAAATTTTACATTTCTTGATTCTTGTGTACCTCAAAACTTTCATAATGGCCCACACTAGCACTATACCTGAAAATGCATGGCAAACGTCAAAATTAAAGTGCTAGCTTTCTAAACACTAAAAGAACTGCTTCATTACACTGTTCACTTAGTTTGATTTCTTGCCACAAATACTCTCCCATCTTTACATGAGCACGTAACTTACCTTCTAAACCTGATAAGTACTTGTGGGCTACCCCCCACCTCCCTTTTTTGATACAGAATCTCTCTCTGTTGTCCCTGGCTAGAGTGCTGTGGTGTCATAGCTTACAGCAACTTCGAACTCTTAGACTCGAGCAATCCTCTTGCCTCAGCCTCCCCCCATGCTTGTCGAGTTGTTCTATTTTATTAGAGACAGGGTCTTGCTCTTGCTCAGGCTGGTCTCAAACTCCTGAGCTTCAGCAATCCACCTCCCAGAGTGCTAGGATTACAGAGCTCAGCCACTAAGCTACCAGTTTTAATGTTAAATACATTGTATTATCTAGCATGAGTCCTTGCACTTGAGCAGACATTCAATAACATATGACTATTTGATGAGCCTCATTATTAGCAATTTTAAAAGTATTTGACAGATCTATTAACTTCTTATTTTAAATTAATTCAAAGTTTTTCAAAATTACTCATTAAGGAAAATAAGCATACATGGATCTCAAACAACAAATGTCTTCAAATTCAGGATCCAAACAATATATTAACTTTTAAAAAGAAAAATCAAGAGTGGGTTCTTACAGTAGGGATAAGGCATCTTTCCTTAAAAATATAGATTACCTAAGGCCACTGAAAAGTAATTTCCCTATAATGCATAATGTAAAAATTGATTCAGGCAAGTATCACCAATAACAATTAAAACCAAAGTGCATGTTGGATGTTGAGAGTAATCATCCAGATACATAAATGGGAAAAAAGTATCTATCTTCATAGAGAAGAGATCCAGTAGTCACTTTCCTGAGCCATACATACTATTCATATAGTGTTCTCACTAAAAAAGGTTCAAACTGAATCTAATAACAAGGGAAAATTGAGCAATGCCAGAATTTTGTAGGCATTCTACAAAGTAAATCACATAAACCCTCAAAAAAAAAAAAAAGAAAAAAAACAGAATTGTCATAGATAGCAATATAATGTCAAGATCTTATTACCATACAATAAAAGAGGGAAAAGAGACACAATCAAACATACTGTATGCATCCTAGATTTTATCCTAGATAAAAAAATTATAAACTTTTTTGGACTAATATATTAGATATGATTGTGGAATATGCTTATTTCCTCAGCAGTGTTAATGATGTTGTGGTTATGAATACTCTGTTCTTGGAAACTCAGACTAGAGAACATGGAGCAGTATCTGCAACCCTCTTTCAAAGGGCAGAATCAAACTTCTTAAAGTATTATGTACAGCAAATGTGGTAAAATTTTAAAGATGTTTATGTTCAGTAACACTGTACTTTCAGCCTTTCTACATATTTAAAACCTTCAAGATAAAAAAAGTAAAAATAATTAATTTCCCCTTCTTTCCATTCACTTTAAACATAAGTAAATTAATAGCAGCTTACTCAAGATACAAAAGGGCTTATCTTGAAGAGATTCGGTTTAGATTCAGTTTAGAGCCCTACTGTATCTAACACTTATTTTAAATACTTTCACAAAATAAACTTCTGAGAATATAAATTATGCAAACATAACTTCACCTACTAAGAAATAAGGCTAAGTGATAAAATTAAACCTAAAGCGAGCAGAAAAGGGACTTTTACATTTTACACATAAAATTCTATCATTCTTGACAAAATTATTCATCAGATAATTCCTTTCCCCAATATTTAATAAAATATATATTCATGAATATTCTTCAGTTTACATTCTCCTTCCAACGACATATAGTAATCCCATAATCCCAACAGGTCATGACCTTTGAAATCAAATATTTAATTTTTTCTCTGCATTAAATGTTATCCCCCACTCCCACTGCCTGCCTTTTCTCAAAGATTATCATCTCAGCCTTCCAAATTCAACTTGTGACTGCCTTTACCTATCAATGCAAACAGATTACTATAAAACTTGGTGCTTCAAAATAACAAATCTTTTGTTATCTCCAATGATCAGAAATTCAAGAATGATGATGCAAAAGGCATAGGAAAACTACCATTAGCACTCCTGTTCATTTTTTTCATTGTTTTTGAGACAGTCTCAATAGGTCGCCCATGGTAGAGTGTCATGGCGTCATAGCTCACAGCAACCTCAAACTCCTGGGCTCAAGCAATTGTCTTGCCTCAGCCTCCCAAATAGCTGGGACCACAGGTGCCCACCACAATGCCCAGCTATTTTTTTGGTTGTAGTTGTCATTGTTGTTTAGCAGGTCTGGACTGGGTTGGAACCTGCCATTCCCAGTGTATGTCACTGGCGCCCTAACCACTGAGTAACAGGTGCCAAGGCAGCACTCTTGTTCAAACAGAAGAAAACTAGAAGGTGCGTGGGAGTCACTGGTCCACAGGAAATCTGAAATGCAGCAGGACACAGGCAATTCCTGATTAGAATTCAAGGCCTGTGGTTCTGCACTCCAGGCTCTTGATTATGCTTTCTCAGCCATCCTTCCTTTTCCATGAGGGTGTCCCACGTTTGAAGCTGTGTCATATTTACAGCGTGTTTAGATATTCGTGAGTTAGATATTCAATCCAACGACTGCTTTTAATTTGAATTTCCTCTATTTTGTTCAGTCCATGCTAGCAGTGCTTCCGCCAATTCTCTTTCAAAAAGAAGTGAAAAGAAAAAACTTTGTGTGTCTCCAGTGAATCTTACAGCTTATTCCACTAACAAAGACCACACCCACAAATCTCTTCTCTCTTCTGTATTTTGGGTATGGTTTTAGAACCCTTACTGTTTGACTAACACTTTGAGGCAATACCCTGGATCTTTCTGAGATGCAAAGGACTTTAAAGTCACACCTTCAGCTTAGTCTATAGATGACGTTTTCCCATGAGTGTCCTGAATTTGATCTTTCTCATAATTCATTTCATAATTTTAGAATCACTGGTCATATGGAGAGGCAGGAAATTTTCAAGCCCAATAGTTCTGTGCTGTTTAGCATTACTCCTTTTAGTTTACCTCTCTCACTTTACATTTCAGAGCAACAAAAAACTAGGTAACTTTTTCAACATTCTGCTGAGAAATCTGCTTAGCTAGATACCTTAATTTATTGCATATATTTTTCTACTTCCTATGTTACTGTAGGTGACAGAGTTGTTAAATTTCTGCCACTAAAGAACAAGGATCCCTTTCCTCAAAGTTTCCAGTAACATTTTTCTCACTTTCTTTTACGATATCACCCAAACCCTTCTCAAAGGCCAAACTTCTACTAACGGTCAATTCAGAGCTTTCAAGTTTTCACTACTGCCTCACAATCCTTCCAGCTTCTACCCACTTCTAAATCTCAAGGACAGTCCTACATTTCTGTTACAACACAATAAAACCAGTAACACCATAATCTAGATTATCTATCACTATTATCTATCACTATGAATTATCCCAAAAGTTGGTGTTTCAAATATATAAACTTTCACTGCATAGTTTCTATGGGGCAGAAGTGGCTTGGCTGGGTAATTCTGGACCAGGGTCTCTCAAGAAATTACAGGCAACATTAGCCAGGGATGCAGTCATAAGGAGGCCCTACTTGGGTTGGGTTTCCTTACAAAATGGCTTGCTCTCATGACTGAAATGATGGCTTTTTGCTTATAATTCCATTTCTTTTCTTCTTTTTTTTTTTTTGTAACAGTCTCACTCTTCTGCATTGGGTAGAATGGTACAGTGCCATGGTGCCGTAGCTCACAGCAACCTCAAACTCTTAGGCTTAAGCAATTCTTTTGCCTCAGCCTCTCAAGTAGCTGGGGCTACAGGCACCTGCCACACGGTAGAAAAAGAAGCTTACTGGCCACTCCATATATACATGGCTCAGGGTATTTTCCCTCAGGTCTCACATCAGGTTGAACTGCTTTCTCAACTACTCTGTCATTAGCTTATCTTTCAAATTTTAAATCTCAAGATTCATAGTTTCACTGAAAACAAGTAAAACCTTAGCAGTGATTACCAAAGCTACAAAAATCTCAATCAAAGGGGGACATCTGGTCTTTTCTCATTAGTTCCCTAAACCAAAGACTAAGGGGTCTTAATTTCAATAATATAACATGGCAGGCTATACCTACTGTTCCTGACACTACCTTTAGTGCTATTGCACCTATGATTTATGTTCTGAATGAAAAGTTTTAATACATTCCATAAAATTAGGAAAAAAGATAAAGAAAACATATCTAAAATATAGGATACGTGACAAGAAAATTAGAAAAGATAAGAAAAGCATACATACAAGGTAAAAAACACAAGGACAGAATAAAAATCCACATTCCACAATGTAGAAAGAGTCTGTATAAAATGAACAGAAATTGGACTCAGTAAAACCAAAAAAACCCCACACATATTCATTGAGAATAAAGGAAAAAAGATAAAGTTCATAAAGGAAGAGATGATAGATATAGAAGATAGGTTACAAATGATCAAAGAAAAGACAGTGTTACATTAGTATGGTGGATTAAAGAAAGACAAAATTCTTTACCAATCTGCCTATCAAGAGATGGATTCTATTTCTTGAATCTGAGATAGCGAATCTTGTGACTTACTAAAATAAAAGGTATTAGAACAATGCTGTGCTACTTCTAGATCCAGTCTTAAGGATGGCCAGTAGCTTCTACTCTTAGAAGCCAGTCACGTGTTCTAAAGTGATCCAAGCCATCCTGGAGAGAAAGGCAACATGGAAGAGAACTGAGGCACCCAAGCCAACACTCAGCACCTGGGACCCAAACACGGGAGCAAGTCATATTAGGACCTCCAAGGTCAGTCCAGATACCTTATAAGTGCAGCTGTATGAGTGATACTAGTTACATCACCAAAAGAACCATGGAGTCAAACCACAGAATCATGGGAAATAACAAATTATTCTTCTAAGCCAGTAAATGTAATTATACTGACCTTCAACAACATAACACTGCCAAAATATATGCATATGTGACCCTCCACCCACCTCCCTTCTTCCTTCTCTCCGCTCCCCCATTTCCCTACCCCCTGCCATGTACTAGCATCAATTGTCCTCATATCAGAATTGAATACACTGGATTCTTGCTTCTCCATTCTTGTGATGCTTTACTAATTAGAACGTGTTTCAACTGCACCTAGGTTAATATAAAAGATGTAAAGTCACCATCTTTTTTGTGGCTGAATAGTATTCCACGGTATACATACACCGCAGCTTGCTAATCCATTCTTGCACTGGTGCGCATTCAGGTTGTTTCCACAATTTGGCAATTGTAAACTGAGCAATGATAAACAGTCTAGTGCAAATGTCCTTATGATAAAAGGATTTTTTCCTTCTGGGTAGATGCCCTGTAACGGGATTGCAGGATCAAATGGGAGGTCTAGTTTGAGTTCTTTGAGGATTCTCCATACTTCCTTCCAAAAAGGTTATATTAGTTTGCAGTCCCACCAGCAGTGTAAAAGCGTTCCTTTCTCTCCACATCCAGGCCAGCATCTGCAGCTATGAGTCTTTGTGATGTGGGCCATTCTCACTGCAGTTAGGTGATATCCCAGGGTGGTTTTGATTTGCATTTCTCTGATAATTAGGGACAAAGAACATTTTTTCATATGTTAGCCATTCATCTGTCTTCTTTAGAGAAGGGTCTATTCATCTCTCTTGCCCACAGATATAAGGGATTGTTGGCTCTTTTTATGTTGCTTAATTTGAGCTCTCTATAGATCCTACTTATCAAGCTCTTGACTGATTCATAATATGCAAATATCTTTTCCTATTGTGATGATTGTCTTTTTGCTTTGGTTGTTGTCTCCTTACCTATACAGAGGCTATTCAGTTCAACTAAGTCCCATTTGTTTATTTTTGTTGTTGTAGCAATTGACATTAGAATCTTCATAAAGTTTCCCCAGGCCAATACCTTCAAGTGTTTTCCCCACAGTTTCTTTGAGGACTTTTATTGTTTCAAGCCTTAGATTTAGATCTTTTATCCATCTTGAATCAATTTTAGTGAGTGGAGAAAGATGCAGGTCCAGTTTCAGTCTTTTACATGTGGATATCCAGTTCTACTACTACCATTTGTTGAACAGGGATTCTTTCCCCCAACATATGTTCTTGTTCAGTTTATCAAAGATTAGGTGGCTGACAGACGTTAGTTTCATTTCATGGTTTTCTATTCGGTTCCAGATGTCTGTGTCTCTGTTTTTGTTCCAATACCATGCTGTTTTGACCACTGTGGCCTTGTAGTACAGCCTATAGTCTGGTAGGCTGATACCCCCAGCTTTGTTTTTGTTTCTAAGAATTGCCTTAGCCATACAGGGTTTCTTCTGTTTCCATACAAAATGAAGAATTATTTTGTCCAACTCTTGAAAGTATAATGTTGGCATTTTAATGGAGATTGCATTCAGTCTGTAGATTGTTTGGGAAGTACAGACATTTTAACAATGTTGCTTCTTCCGAGCCATGAGTATGGTATGTTCCTCCATTTGTTATTATCTTGTGCTATTTCTTTTCTTAGGGTTTTGTAATTTCCTTTGTAGGGGTCCTTCAGAACTCTTTTGTTAGGTATATTCCTAGGTATTTCATTTTCTTTGAAGCTACTGTGAAGGGAATTGTGTCCATGATTATCTTCTCATCATGGCTATTATTGGCATATACAAAGGCTACTGATTTGGGGACACTGATTTGTGTATTTTTTTATCAATTCCACAAGTTTTGTGGTTGAGTCTTTAGGGTTCTCTAAGTATAGGATCATATTGTTGGCAAAGAGCCAAAGTTTGCCCTCCTCTGCACTCATTTGGATGCTCTTTATTTCCTTCTCTGGCCTGATTGTATTAGCTAGAACTTCCAGCACTATGTTGATTGTATTAGCTAGAACTTCCAGCACTATGTTGAATAGTAGTGGCAACTGTCTTGTTCCAGTTCTGAGTGGAAACGCTTTCATTTTTACTTCATTCAGTATAATATTAGCTGTGAGTTTGTCCTAGATGGCTTCAATCAGTTTAAGAAATGTGCCACCTAAGCCTATACTCTTCAGAACTCTAGTTATAAAAGGATATTGAATTTTATCGAAAGCTTTTTCTTCATCTATTGGGAGGATTGTATGGTCTTTGTTTTTGCTTCAGCTGATAAGGTGAATTACATTTATGGACTTACATATGTTAAACCAGCCTTCCATCTCTGGGATGAAATCTACTTAATTGTGATGTATGACTTTTTTAATGAGAAGCTGTAATCTATTGGCTAGGATTTTATTGATAATTTTTGTATCTATATTCATTAGTGAAATTGGTCTGGATTGCTCCTTTTTAATTGGGTCTTTTCCTGGCTTTGGCATCAGGGTGATGTTTGCTTTATAGAACGTGTTGGGGAAGATTTCTTCTCAATTTTTTGGAATAGTTTCTATAGAATGAGTATAAGGTCTTCTTCGAAGGTTTGATAGAATTCTGGTGTCAAGCCATCTGGACCAGGGCATTTTTTTTTTATTATTATTATTTCTTTGATCTCAGTGCTTGAAATTGGTCTGTTCGGGAGATCTGTTTCTTCTTGATTAAGTCTGGGGAGAGAATGTGATTCCATGTACTGATCCATTTCCTCCAAATTATCAAATTTCTGGGAGTAGAGTTTCTTTTAGTATTCAGAGATAATGTATTTATTTCTTGAAAAAAAAATAAATAAAATAGATAAACCTTTGACCAGACTAACTAGAAACAGAAAAGTAAAGTCTCTAGTAAACTCAATTATGAACTATTTGAAAATCCAACTAATTTCAAAATCCTGGCTAAAAGCAATAGCTTTTCTATTTCATAAACAATCTTCTATTATTTAATTACTTGAAAAAAATTCTAATTCTACCCATGGATTAAGTCAGGCATAGAAGATTTAATGTTAAATTTTAATATTACATTTTTGCATTTTATCGACATCTACTTTAAGATGTTTTAAGAAACAGACTTGAAAATTCCGCTTCTATAAGTATATTCTCATTCTTTGATTCATTCAGATATTCAACTATTCACTCAATAGTTTTTGAGGACTTACTATACTCTGGATAGTAGAGTGGCAAAGATGAACAAAGAAACTATAAAGTAGAATTGAGAGCAAGTTAAAATTTTATCATTCCCCCAACTTTCCTGAAAGTCAATCCCTGCCTTGTCTGCATTTCCAAAGCAGTTTGTACAAATCTGTATTTTATAAAAGTAATAACAGTAACAGAGGCTAACATTTACGGAACACCTGCTACATACCTGGCAAAATTCTAAGCCTTTTACGTAATTTAACTCAGTTAATCATTACAACAACCTTCAGGAGATAGGTAAGTAATACAGACTCCATGAGGTCAAGTAATTTGCCTCCTCATCTTACTATCCTCCCCAGTTTGGTATGTAATATATTTCTCTATAAGGAAATAAAAGAATTAGTTTGTCCAAACACTAGACATAACAAGGCTTACTTACTTTACAAAAATAATTTTTCACACCTCAAAAGTATAAGATAATACCCTTTTACTGTAAATGGTTTTGTGCTAAACACACAGTATCTCCAACTGGTAAGAAAAACATTTTTTTTTATAATTTTGCTTTCAATTGGCTCTCAATCTTAGTTTGAAATATTTTTATTTATTTTTTATTGAAACAGAGTCTCACTTTGTGGCCCTCAGTAGAGGGCCCTGGTGTCATAGCTCACAGCAACCTCCAATTCTTGGGCTTAAGTGATTCTCTTGCCTCAGCTTCCCAAGTAGCTGGGACTACCGGCACCTGCCAGAACCCCCGGCTTTTTCTCGGTAGAGACGGGGTCTCACTCTGTCTCATGCTGGTCTCAAACCTCTGAGCTCAGGGAAATCCACCCACCTCGGCCTCCCAAGGTGCTAGGATTACAAGTGTGAGCCACCACGCCCAGCCTGGTAAGAAAAATTAACATAAAAGTTTATCAATTAAATGATCTATTGATGAACTATTAAGATCTAATTTTTTAAGTCTAATTTGATAGTTGTCAATTTTACTCAGTACCATATTAATGCTAAAGTCCATAAACACCACAATGACAACTATACAAATCTGCATTTTAAAGTTCATTTAAAGAAGTCAGTGACCAAGGAATTAAAAAAAGGGGTAACACCCATTAAAATACGTGGGTTTAACAAAATCAAAGTAAATGTAATACCTAATTCTTCAAACTATGTAATTTGGGCATTTTTGACTGATCCAGTATATTTGCATTGGCAGAGGTGAAATCATAACCTATAAAAACTGAGACCATCAGTTTCACTGCCTACTGTGACTTAAAAACAAATATGAAAACCCTTACATAATTGACTTGCTACATAAAAACGCATACTCCTCACAGATTACTAGCTAGAGATTGAAATTTGGATTCTGTAAGGAGAATAAAGCTAATTTAGAAATTATTTTACAAATTTACCCTGTCACTATAAACTTCAGAATACCGAACTCTCCCCTTCTATAAGAACAAAGCATAAACCTGTCCTAGAACCAGACAAAATGGCTGCATTTTAGAATACTCTAAATTTTAGAGAATGTTTATGTGTCTAATTGTCAATCTAATCTCTGTAACAGTTATTACCTCTCCTGGAAATCTGACTGAAAACTGAAGAATAAACATTATAGTTACATTACCAAACCCTTTTATTCTTGCCATCTCCCCCTACAGACACTGAAAGCTGAATATTCGCTTTCTCATAGCTAGTGGAGGCACAAAACCCACTTCTGGACAATAAGACATAAAAGATTTCTGATGGTGAGCTTCTGGGAAAGCTTTTGATTTCCTATATAAGGACAATGTGGCTGACACCAGTCATCGCCCATCTGTCTCTTCTTTGAATAGAGATGTAATTCTTGTTAGTACAGCTATCTTGAAATCTTGAAGCAACAAGTATAAAAATGAAAAGCTAACAAGTTAAAGGTGATGAATCAGAAAGAGTAAGCTTGAATCTTTGATGATTCTATATTGGTCTATTAACTGACCAGGAAGTACTCACCTTTACACTTTACACTTAAGTAAAAAAAAAAAAAAAGAAAGAAAGAAAGACAAACCAGTATTTTCTTTCTTTCTTTTTTTGTTTACTATTGGCTGGTTTTCTGTTATTTTAAGAAGAATGCAAACTTTGCTTATATATTTCCAAACATTCAAAGAATATACTATTACTATTCTTTTAATTAAAAAAAGTTCCAGTATTGATATAAATAAAAAGTAAAGTTAGGGCGGCGCCTGTGGCTCAGTCGGTAAGGCACTGGCCCCATATACTGAGGGTGGCGGGTTCAAACCCGGGCCACGGCCGAACTGCAACCAAAAAATAGCTGGGCATTGTGGCGGGCGCCTGTAGTCCCAGCTGCTCGGGAGGCTGAGGCAAGAGAATCGCTTAAGCCCAGGAGTTGGAGGTTGCTGTGAGCTGTGTGAGGCCACAGCTCTCTACTAAGGGCCATAAAGTGAGACTCCGTCTCTACAAAAAACATAAAATAAAATTAAAAAGTAAAGTTATACAGATGCCAAATATGTGTGACAAGTTAAACGGTTAAATCCGAGTTAAATCCAAGAGGTCCTAACTATTTCTCTCAATTTTTTTTATAAAATACATTAATAATAGTACATTCACTTCAGAAATTTTACAATATACAAAATAATACAATGAACAAAAAATACTCACTACCTAGAGATAATCACATTTAGTATTTTAGTACATTTTCATCCAATCGATTCTTAAACATATCAATATATATACAATTATGTTTATCTTCATAAATTGGGACTATCTAGGATATATTTATTAACTAATATGTGCATAAAAAACAACTCTGAGGTACATGAAAACATGTAAGATTCAAAAGTAAGTGTCTCTTCCCCCGTCTCACAGACAGCATGTGCACATACACGTAAATACACACCCTCCTTCTCCAACCCACTTCTCAAAAACAGCCACTTTCAGTACTTTAGGTATTACGCCTGTTTCTTGATTTATCACCTATAACCACATCAACTATAAAAGCTGAGAAAGTAAGCTCCCCCTGCCATTTCTCTGTAATTTTTGTTACTTTTATTTTCATTTGTAGTTTTTCTATTGGGTGATATTCTATGTTAAAAAACATACTTAAGTGTTTACTTCCCAACCTATGAATTTTACATAAAATGTCTTAGCTCCCAACTGTGTAATTCATGTTCTTATACTAAAAACATTGTTAGTCACAAAGGTTAACCACAGAGTTAAAATATGACTACCATTCAGCCTTACCCAATCCTGAATGGGGAACAAAAATGTACATACAGGCAGCCCCTGGGTTATGAAAGAGACAGGTTCTATAACTATGTTCTGAAGTTCAATTTGTATGTAAGTTGAAACAGGTACATTTACCTATTACCTGTAATAGCCTCTATCAGTAAGTACAAGAAGTAAATAAATCAGATGTTTGTAACTTGGGGCCTGTATTTACTTGTTGCTATAACAGTAGTTCACTTAAGAAAAAGTACTGGAAAAGATAAAGTATCATAAAGAAGAACAAATACAGAAAACCGCTATTAGAATTTAAAAATCCTGTAACGAATTTAAAAGGAAATCGCTACAGACAAATACGAATCTTAAAATTAGAAAAGATGAAGCCTGAGGAAGAGAGCACAAGATTCAGGTCAGATGACAGAAAAGGAACACTGATTAACTCCTCCTTTACACTGGAGTCTTCTCTAAAGAGAAACATAATGAAAATACTGATGCCAAAAGTTGCCGAAAAGGGCTGGGCGCGGTGGCTCATGCCTATAACCCTAGCCCTCTGGGAGGCCAAGGTGGGTGGATTGCTTAAGCTCACAAGTTTAAAACCATACGGAGGGTGGCGGGTTCAAACCCGGCCCCGGCCGAACTGCAACAAAAAAATAGTCGGACGTTATGGCGGGCGCCTGTAGTCCCAGCTACTCAGGAGGCTGAGGCAAGAGAATCATTTAAGCCCAGGAATTGGAGGTTGCTGTGAGCTGTGTGATGCCATGGCACTCTACCGAGAGCCATAAAGTGAAACTCTGTCTGTACAAAAAAAAAAAAAAAACCAGTCTGAGCAAAAAGTGAGACCCTGTTAGAAAAACCGAGGCAAGAGGATCGCTTGATCCCAAGTAGGAGGTTGCTGTGAGCTATGATGCCATGCCCTCTACCAGGGAAGGAAGGGAAGGAAGAAAAGAAAAAGAAAAATAGTTGTATTAGACACAGTTCCTGCCTTCAGGGAGTTTACAATGGTAAGGAGAAATAACAGACTTATGTAATAACTAGTCAATGTAAAGCCGTAAGATTGTTAAGACAGGAAACTGCTGTAATATTACACATAAAAGAAACCATTCATTCAATTTCATAAAACTGATCTGGGAAAATACTGAGGTGTTATTAGAGTTTAGCCTTGAAGGATGTAGGAGATGTTCACTGCCAAAAGAGGGTGGAGGAATATGCCAGGCAGAAAAACTAGCATAAGCTAAAACAGAAGAAAATACAGTGATAAGTGCATGGATATCACATCAGAAGATAATGCGACTGAAAACAGATTTTTGTAAAGACTTCTAACACAGTCCTAAATGTCAAGAAAGAAACAAAATATGAAATATCGAAGATCAGCAACAAAGAAATTGCAGGTTCTGATCCTGGCTCTATCCTTAACTCAAACTTATCACCTCAGTTTCCTAATCTGTAAAATAAATGGATATAAGACAAGATAACTTTCAAAGTCTCCTCTAACTTGAAATTCTACAAATGTGCTTTTAAAAAAAAAAAAGACAGGCATGTTTCCAGGTAAGAGACAGGACTTCACCTGGTTTAAAACGTTAGCCCCGGCCAAACTGCAACAAAAAATAGCCGGACGTTGTGGCGGGCGCCTGTAGTCCCAGCTGCTTGGGAGGCTGAGGCAAGAGAATCGCGTAAGCCCAAGAGTTGGAGGTTGCTGTGAGCCGTGTGACGCCACGGCACTCTACCCGAGGGCAGTATAGTGAGACTCTGTCTCTACAAAAATAAATAAATAAATAAAAAATAAAACATTAGTTTCATACTTCTAACTTGCACTCCTCATAATGTATGACGAGTGTTTATAGATCGTATTCCTCTCCTCACAACTTGTTACAAGTATTAGGGTGGGAAACAACAACCCTATGTGCATTATCAGACATAGATTTGATTTTCACATCTGTACATTAAAACACACCTGGCAGAGTTCCACTTTCAGTAGTACAGCAATCACTCTAACCCTCCCGTATCTAAAATTATAAACTCTGTACAAAGTATAAAGAACAACTATTTGCAGGCAGTAGAGTGCAAAAAAGCAGCCAGAAACCTGAAGGAAGTTGACCCCTGAAAGAAGGGAGCAATAGTGGGTGCATATTTATATGATTCATGCCATGAAGGACTCTCTTCCTGGGGATTAGGGTGGAATGGCTAGATTTCAGGAAGCCACAAGACATTACTACCTTGAAGAATCAGATGATGGAGTTTAGAGCTACCAAAATAGCTGGAAAGTCAGAGGGATATCCTCCAAAGGGGAAAACAGAGAAATGGAGCCATAAAATCTACATATCAATTATGCCCCAATCTTGGCTAACCCCTGAAATATGCATGCACAGGAAAGACTCCAATAAGCCTGAAACTGAAAGCAAAATGTGGAGAAAAGGGAGATACTTCAGTGCTCTTCAAAAGAGGGGAAATTAAGTAATGTGAATAGAATTTAGGCAGTACTAACCAGAACAAAAACCAAACACTTCCACAAATTTAGTGTCTGCACATGGGTATCATCACAATAAACTATATACAGCTGAAAATTACCACATATACAACAAAAAAGAAAAAATATAATCATAGGCAAAGGAAAAAAGTAGTCAATAGAAACCAACTCCAAGATAATCCTAATGTTAGAATTAGCAGAGAAGGACTTTAAAGTGGCTACTAGAAAAATAACCAAGGAGTTAACAAAAATATATGGTCATAATAAACAAAGAGATGGAGAATCTTAGCAAAGAAAAAGAACCTATAAAGAACCAAAAGGAAAAATTCACTGAGGGCTATGGGTTAACAGTCTAGACGTGGCAGAAGAGTCAGTGAAAATAGAGTAATAGAAATTACACAGTTTGAAGAACTGAGAGAAATGAACAGAGCATCGCTGACCTGTGGGACATTATCAAATGATCAATTTAGGGTTAACATGAGTCTCAGAGAGAGGAAAGAACAGAGCAAAAAACATTCAGCAGAAATAAGGGCTAATAACTTCCCCAAATTGGTGAAAAACACATTTAAAAAGCTCAGTAAATCTCCAAAAGGATAAATACAAAGAAAACAACACATAGGCACATGATACTCATGGCTAAAAATCAAAAAAACCTTGACAGCATCCATCCAGAGATAAATAACATACATGGTCATGCACTGCTTAACGGGGCTACCTTCTGAGAAATGCATCACTTGATGATTTCGTTATCGTGCAAACACCACAGAGTGTACTCACAAACTTAGTTGATGCAGCATATCACACACCTAGGTCATGGTGCAGCCTATTGCTCCCAGGCTATGAACCTGTACAACATGTTATTGAACTGAATACTGCAGGCAACTGTAACATAAAGGTAAGTGTTTGTGACCAGGGGTAGTGACTCATACCTGTTATTCTAGCACTTTGGGAGGCCAAGGCAGGTGGACTGCCTGAGCTCACAGGTTCGAGACCAGCCTAAGCCAGAGCGAGAACCCATCTCTAAAAATAGCTGGCTATTGTGGCAGGCGCCTGTAGTCCCAGCTAGCCGGGAGGCTCAGGCAAGAGAATCTCCTGAGCCCAAGAGTTTGAGACTGCTATGAGTTAGGAAGCCACCGCACTCTACTGAGGGTAATAAAATAATACTCAGTCTCAAAAAAATAAAAATTAAAAAATATAGGGGCGGCGCCTGTGGCTCAGTGAGTAGGGCACCAGCCCCATATGCCGAGGGTGGCGGGTTCAAACCCAGCCCCGGCCAAACTGCAACCAAAAAATAGCCGGGCGTTGTGGCGGGTGCCTGTAGTCCCAGCTGCTCGGGAGGCTGAGGCAAGAGAATCGCGTAAGCCCAAGAGTTAGAGGTTGCTGTGAGCCGTGTGACGCCACGGCACTCTACCCCAGGGCGGTACAGTGAGACTCTGTCTCTACAAAAAAAAAAAAAAAAAAAAAAAAAAATCAAGACAGACCCTGATAGTGTGGTCCATAAAAAAATCCTTTAAAAGTTCAGATGACTGAAATTTTACAAGTATTTTATAATTATAATCAACTATAAAATAGAAATCAATAATACTAAGATAACTAGAAAACCCACCCTTACACATTAATAGTTTGAAATTAAACAACATTCTTCTATATAACCCATAGTTCAAAGAAGAAATCTAAAGTAAAGTTAGAAAACATGTTATACTAAATGATAATGAAAATTAACAACGTATCAAAACTTGTGGCCAGGCATAGTGGCTCACATCTGTAATCCTAGCAAACTGGGAGGCCGTGGGGGAAGGATCCCTCAAGGCCACGAGTTCCAGAGCAGCCTAAGCAAAAACAAGAACCCATCTATACCAAAAACAGAAATAAAAAATATATATAGCTTGGCATGGGGGCTCATGCCTGTACTCTCAGATTTGAAAACAGGAAGAAACAGGAAGATTGCTTGAGCCCAGAAGATGGAGGTTGCAGTGAGCTAGGATGATGCCACTACACTCTACCCTGGGGACAAAGAAGGACTCTGATTCCAGAAGAAAAAAGAAAAAAAAAAAAAGAGTTAAGCACTATAATAAGCTTTTTAAGTGCTTATATTAAAAAAAAAAAAGTTCAAAATTAATCATTAAGTTTCTACCTTAGGAAGGCAGAAAAAGACTCATAAATTAAGATAATAAAGAGCAGACCAAGAGCGATGGCTCACACCTGTAATCCTAGCACTCTAGGAGGCCAAGGACAGTGGATTGCTTGAGCTCAAGAGTGCGAGACTAGCCTGAGGAAGAGTCTCTTAAAAAAAAAAAAAAAAAAATAGCCAGGGCATTGTGGTGGACACCTTATAGTCCCAGCTACTTGGGAGGCTGAGACAAGAGGATCACTCGAGACCAAGAGTTGGGGTTGCTGTAAGCTGTGATGCCATGGCACTCTACCCCGGGTGACTCTGTCTCAAAAAAAATTAAAAATAATAATATAAAAATGTACAAAGCGATAACAGGAAAAACAAAGGATAAGAAAATTAGCAAAGCAGTAAGTTGGCTCTTGAAAAAAATTATTAAAATGAATAAACTACTATCAAGGTTACCAAAGGAAAGAAAGAAAGAAAAAAAAAAAAAAAAGAACAAAATTTTACCAGTATCAGGACATAATAAGAGGGTATCATTAAGCTCCTGTAGACATTAAAAGGATAAATGAATATTAAAAACTTTGGATGAAATAGATAATCCTTAAGTAGATCCAAACTTGGATGAAACAGATAATCCTTAAAAAACACAATTTACCAAAACAAATACAAGATAAAATAGAAAACACAAATAGCCATATATACCATTAAAAAAACTGAATTTATTATTAAACATCTTCCCATAAAGAAAGTTCCAATCCACATGGCTTCACTGATACATTTAACAAAAATTTTAAGGAAGAAATATAAACTATTTTATGCAAATTCCTTCAAATATAAAAGGAGAAACAAATAGATCCCAATCTATTTTATGAATCTAGCATAACCATGATAGCAAAACCTGAAATGAAAATTACAGATCAATACTCTTACAAATGCAAAGTAAGATCCTTAGGAAAATATTAATAAATCCAAATTGATATTAAAAACATACATCATGATCAAATGAGATTTATTCCAGAAATGAAAGTAATTCACCATATCAATATAATAAAAGGAAAAATCAAATGGTCATTTCAGCAAATGCAGTAAAATCTTTTGAAAAAAATCTAACAACCACTCATGATAAAACCTCTCTGCAAATTAAGAACAGAAGGAAACTTTCTCAATCTTATACAGGTCAACAATAGAAAATAACAACCTATGTGTGATATTTAATAGCAAAATCAATGCTGCCAATAAGATAAGCAGTAAGACAAAAATATCCTCTCTTAGAAGTTTTACTCAACATGATACTGGCCCTATCCAGTGAAATCTGACCGGAAAGAGAAATTAAAAGCAAAAAAATTGGATAGGGAGCATAATTATGGCTCTTTGCAGGTGACTTGACCATTCAGTAGAAAATCTTAAAAGTAACATTACTAAGTGAATTCAATGACAACGCATGTCATAAACTCAATATACAAAACTGAAACTGTTCCTTGGAAAAGGTCAAGTGTGTGTGTGACAATGACTTTACAATTCTGTGAATAACTCTAGAATGTATACGAAAGCTTCTCATTTGATGATGGGTCTCTCCATTTGGTTCTACTGGTTAAAATTTTCAAAATGAATATATTTAAACTGTAAGAAAAACAAATTTCATGATATTGTAAATACATCAGTTAAATCTCAGAGTTTCGATGCCATTAGAAAATAAATTTAATTTTCCTATGTTTATTCCCCATTTTAACCTCAACAGTCAAAATGAGCTTCTCTAATCTACCATGTGGTTTACAAAGTCACTCCCACAGCTCTTTACTCTCTATGGAAAAAGCTTGCTGCTAGGTAGTAAACAGGAAATCATACTGTCATTTTCTTTCTCCTTAATCACTTTATAGTTTATTTCTAAAGTCACTTTGTGAATAAACATGAACAAAAAAAACAGTAGGTATAAAATAAAGAAGAAAAAAGGCCTCTGGACTTAGACAAGCACCAAAAAAGTGTATCATTTTCTATAACAACTTACTGGATTTGACTAGACCACAACAATCACACATTACAACCTAAGCCAGCTCACAATCCTTGTTATTAAAGTGCACTTTGCACAGAAGCATTAAGCTATTTTGTGAGATAACTCACAGACAAAAATTACTTAGCTTGAAATTATACTCCAGTTTATCTAAATAAACTAGCTCAGCATTCTAAGAGGCTGAGGCAGGAGGATCAACTTGAGCTCAGAAGTTTAAGGCGAGCCTGAGTAAAAACAAGATCCCCTATCTCCTCTAAAAAAAAAAAAAAAAAAAAACAAAAGGAAGAAAAATTAACCAGGTGCAGTGGGCACCTGTAGTCCCAGCTACTCAGGAGGCTGAGCCAGGAAAATCACTTGAAACCAGGAGTTTGAGGTTGCTGTGAGCTAGGCTATCACCATGGCATTCTACCCTGGACCACACAGGGAGACTCTGTCTCAATCAGTCAATCAATCAGTCAAATCAACAAACAAACCAGCTCATGGAATATAAGATAAACAGTAATCAACAGATAAAGTTTATGGATATTCCTGAATAGAAACTAAGGGGAAAAGTTATTTGAAAGTACAAAAAATTGGTTATACACACAAAACGCAACTTGAAAGTTCAATTTAGTAGATACTACTATAACAAGTATATGAAATTAACATTAAAAAATGAAAATATTTACTGATAAAATCACTTCTTAGATTTGACCCAATCTCAAAATAGTAACATTATGAATTAATTAATCATACATTAGATTTTAACTTATTAGCAAGGAAATGGCTTTCCACATTTATAAGAGATGTAGGTTTTTAATAAACAATATTATTAAGTAAATGAAATTTTATTAAAGATAACAGCCTTTTATTAATTTTATTGCAATTCACTTAATTTTATAATTTAGACCTTTTAAACTGGTTAAATTTCCTACTTTATTAATACACTTAGTTTATTCATATTAAATATTACCACTAGCTACAATGGAACAAACTAAGACAGAATTTTTGAAGTCTAATTTACACAATAAGAGTCACCTAGAACTACAGGCTGGTTTTTTAATAAATGTTTAAAATAATACATACAGATGACTTTTATACTAATGTACAACTAAGTTGTAAGGAGCTCTCCTATGTCAATCAAGGAGAAAAATGTAAACAATTCTCCAAGTCTGCTATATAATGTTTAATTTATTTTCATTTCTAACACCAACAATACTGTTAGTGTTATTTCAATATCACCATTTTCAAGCATCCAGAAAAGTATAGAAAAATATGATTTCACTATTTATATACCACTAATAACCAAGGTTAAGAAAGCATTTATCTCACGTAATGTCAATAATCATCTAAAGGCCTTATCATTCCTTTTCTAAGAAGATATTTACAGAAAAGCAACTTCTTCACATTAAAAGTACAAATCAGATTGTATCTGGAAAGATTATATCTGAAAAATAAAATCAGATTATTTCTGGAAAGGAGCTAACAAAAACTAATTCATAAATACAAACTTGAGAAAAAAATAACATTCAAAGTAATATTGATATATAACTATTTCATATTAATACCTTTTATTGATAGAGTACATAACCTAAAAACTCTCCCCACGCACATTATTCCATAATGTTTACAACCACACTGTGAAACAGAGACAGCAGATATTTATTTTCAAATGAGTATGCCAAAGTTCAGGTGATGAGATTTTGCCCAGGGTAAACAGGCAGTAAATAATACTGCTCTTTTGGAAGAAATTCTGTGAGCCAAAATATACCCAAACAACAATGAACGATATAATGAAATTTATTTGACTAAAACACAAAATTACCATGAAAATAATACTGAAAATATATAAAGGAATAAATTAAGAATAGTGGAAGAAAAAAATGTTAAATTATCTTTCCCCTAGCATTTCAACTAATGGTTTCAAGACTACGGTTAATTACTACCATCACAAATCTTTATTCAATAAATCTTATGTGTCATAAATAAAGGAAGAAATGATAGAGGGTACATATAATAAATCCAGTTCTTTCATAAATGCACAGGCAAACAGATCAAATGGAGATCACCAAACATCTGAAGAAAACTAATACCAAAAAGAAACCATAATAAACAGAAAAAGTTATTCAGTTTTACACTGCTGGTGGGACTGCAAACTAATATAACCTTTTTGGATGTATGGAGAATCCTCAAGGAATTCAAATTAACCTCCAATTTGATCCTGCAATCCCATTACTAGGCATCTCCCAAGATGAAAAAAAATAATAATTTTATCATAAGGACATGCGCACTAGACTGTTTACTGCAGCTCAGTTTACAAGGGCAAGATGCAGAAACAACCTAAATGCCCACCAACCCAGGAATGGATTAACAGCCATTAAAAAAGATGAAGACTTTACATCTTTTGTATTAACCTGGATGGAGGTGGAACACATTCTTTTTAGTAAACTATCAGAAGAATGGAAAAGCAAGAATCCAACGTACTCAATTCTAACAGGAAGCGAGTAGATGATCTAATATATACTCTCATAAGAGAAAAGCTCAATTCAGGGGGTGGGGGGCAGAGGAACAAGGGAGCAGGAAAAAGGGAGGATGGATGGGGATGGGAGGTTATGGTGTGTGGCACACCTGTTGGGGGCAGGACACAATTATATGAGGGACTTTACCTAAAAAATGCAATCAGTGTAACCTAATTCTTTGTACCCTCAATGAGCCCCAAACAATAAAAAAAAGAAAATACAAAAAAAAAAAAACTATAAAAAAATTAAAAAATAAAATCTCAACTAAAAGTGAAAATAGAGAAGGAAATAAACAAATGAGCAAGAGAACTGTGACCTTTGAATGGGATAAAATGCAAAAAAAAAAGTTATTCAAGTCAGAGAATAACTTAAAAGATAAAATTTATTTAGTGCCCTAAGAGTAAAGATTGTATCTCTAAAGCAGAAGATTATGAACTAGAAGAGAGTTCTCCAAAATATAAAGTTATAGCTAAAATAAATAATTCAATAAAGGGCTGGAAGAAAAAGTCAAGGAAATATCCCAGAAAAAAAGAGGGAAAAAGACATGGAAAATGAAAGAAAAATTTTGAAACAGAAGACTGACATAGAAGCTCTAGAAAGTAAATGAATAAAGCAATGAATGAATAAACATAGAGAGAACATACAAGGGAAGAAACAATGAAAGTAAACAGAAGATTTCTCAATGTGAAAGACAGACCTAAGCATTACCCTCCAAAGATTCACCAAATGATATACAGGATTAACAAAAAAGGACTATACCCTGTAGTCCCAGCTACTCAGGAGGCTGAGGAAGGAGGATCATTAGAATTCAGGAGTTTGGATACAGCTGAAGAGCCTATCTCTTAAAAAAAAAAAAAGTAAATAAAAATAAATATTTTAAAAATTTAAAGAACTGTAATTCATCTTCCTTAAATTTCATAATCCCAAGGATAATGATTTATCAACACAAAAACCTTCCAGAAAATAAAAACAGGCTACCTACAAAGAAATTATGCATATTAGCATCAAACCTCTTATCAATAAAATGGGTTACTAAAAGGTACTGAACACAACCTAAAAAATTCTGAAGGAAAATTTGAATTCTACACCCAGCCAACATATTTATCAGGTGTGAAAGTAAGAAAGACACTTTCAAACATACAAGTACCCACACACACTTCTGAAAAAACTACACCAGGAGGTACTCTATCCAAAACACTGTAAAATCCAAAACAAAAGAAAGATACAAGATCTAAGAAAGCACAGAATTTGTCTGAAAATTAAATCAAATAACATGATTTCAGCTAAGAATCGTACACAGAAATAAGTCATTTCACATCAGAACTTCAACAGATAGCATAATTTGATTAAAATGCTGAATAACAAAGCCTTATAATGAAGAAAGTATGCACTCTTCTCCCAATGGGGGAAAACATGGCAATTAGAAAATCCAGGAAGAATAATCATGGTCCAAACTAAAAACCAAATTAAAGGCTCAGCGCCTATAGCACAGTGGTTATGGCGCCAGCCACATACAGCAAAGTTGACAGCTTCGAACCCGGCCCAGGCCACCTAACCAACAATGACAACTGCAACAAAAAAACAGCCCAACATTGTGCGCCTGTAGTCCCAGCTACTTGGGAAGCTGAGGCAAGAGAATCACTTGAGCCCAATAGTTTGAGTTTGCTGTGAACTGTGACACCATAGCACTCTACCAAGGGTGACATAGTGAGACTACATCTCAAGAAAAAATAAATAAAAGCCAGATTAAAGTATGACAGCATCTTGAGTACCAGCAGAGTGTAAGAAATCCCTTCATGGACGGCGCCTGTGGCTCAGTGAGTAGGGCACCGGCCCCATATACCGATGGTGGTGGGTTCAAACCCAGTCCCGGCCGAACTGCAACAACAAAAAAAAATAGCCAGGAGTTGTGGCGGGCGCCTGTAGTCCCAGCTGCTCGGGAGGCTGAGGCGAGAGAATCACATAAGCCCAAGAGCTGGAGGTTGCTTTGAGTCATGTGATGCCACGGCACTCTACCGAGGGCAGTAAAGTGAGACTCTCTCTACAAAAAAAAAAAAAAAAAAAAGAAAAAGAAAAAGAAATCCCTTCATACTCCAAGGATCCCATCAGGCCACTCTCTTTAGCAGTATTATTTATATAATCATAATATTATTTATTGCTTTAAAGAATCAACAAATTTAAAAAAAAAAGAATCAACAAATTTAACTATTATAAACCTTGACAATATAAAATAATACTATATTTGACATAAATGAGATAGGGAATGTGAGGAATTCAAGGGAAAAATAGTGAGGGGTGCTAATTTTTCACAATTTATAAAGTGACAACTTTAAACCTTAATGTCTAAATATTAACTGTCCAAAAGCTATAAGTTTAACCATAAAGACAACCAAAAAATAAATGAAAGTAGAACAGGTATCAAAAGTTCTTTCATTTTTCACAATGGGAAGACACAAGGTTACTTAAGATTGGCTAGTCATAAAATAAAGTTTAGTGTGTTACATATAAAATGAGCATAATGATCAGCACAAGATTAAAAATACATACATACATCTTCTAAAGTTAAACATACACTTACCATATGACCCAGCAATCTCATTCCTAAATTATCACTCAAGACAAATGAAAACACATCATACAAAAATATGCACTCAAATGTTCATAGTAGCTCTATTCATATTAGCCAAAAACTATAAATAGCCCAAATGTCCATCAACTATTGAACAGACGGGGAAGACCATGGAATACTACTCAACAATAAAAAGGAATAAACTAATGATAAACAAAACATGAATAAAGTATTATGCTATGTGAAAAGAAACCAACGCAAATAAACTACGTACTGCATGTTTCCACTTAAATGAAATTGGAGATAATCTAAATTATAGTAACAGCCAATAAGTGGTTACCAGAATTGAAAAATGAGGACTGGACTGCAAGGGGGAACAAAGGAACTTTCTGGGGTAACGGTAATGTTCTATTTATTATGATTGTTGTGTTTGTTACACCACTGTATGTATTTGGCAAAACTCATCAAATTATAACTTTAAGTCATTTAATTTTATTGTATGTAAATTACAACTTAGTAAGCCTGATTTAAAAACTCAATAATGCATAATCATAATAATGTCATAATCATAACTACTGACAACAGTTATTAGTTTTCAGCATAGATAATAACTATAAAACTTTAAGGAATATTAAGGTCAATACTTAGGAGGTAACTGTTAACTAGAAAGTAGATACACAGGAACTTAAAAAGTCCTGAGAATGAAAGAAACAGTCCTCATCCTACCTACTTGGCCATGTGGGTAAACAGCAGTTGCCTAGCAACTAGTCTAAACTCTACATTTCTAATAAACACCCTGACCACATAAGCAGGTGATCTGATAGATGATAAACTAAGCTTTACATTGAAGAGTTCTTCCTTTAATAATGGATTTAAATTATTTATTCTAAAGTAGGAGTGAACAAGAAATCCTAAAAGTATATAATGAAAAAATAAAAATATAAAATTAAACATAAAAACATACACAAAAAAAACCACTTGTCTTCATTTTGGCCTTTTACATCAGGACTTTACTTACCCAATTTAGGGGGTTAATCCACGAGTCTGCAGGTGAACCCTTTCCCCTTTACTGCTTTAAGCCCTTCCTTTGCTACCATCCAAACTGGCTTTACTGAATTATTTACAGATTTACATGTCATTAAATGCATGTAAGATAGGACTTTTCTAGATATGCCACAGAAAAATACAACACTTTCTATAATATCCATACACACAACAGAAAGTTAAACCTAACTTCATAACTAGAAAATAAATGATCAAAATCAAGAATTATAAAGAAATTCCTAAATGACAAGAAAATTTCTAACACACGTTAAATATTACTTGTCTCTTCCTAGACATAGCATGTCACAGTTTAACATCATCAGAAAAAAGATCAACTTCCTATGATTTAACAATAAAATAAAATAAAAAATAAAAAAATAATAATAAATCAAAAAAAAAAAAGATCAACTTCCAAAACCACCACTCACTACTCAGCACTCTTACCAATAATATCACGTTCAGCTTTGTGGAGCACTTACCCCTCTTCTGAACCCAACCTTCTTTCACAATGGTAACATCGCTCATGATGGCTCCCCTCTGAGCCCCCAACTTGGAGAAATGACACTTTGTGATATCAGCTTTAGGGTTTGGATTCTTTGCTGCTGCTGCTGCCCTTCCCACTCTCTAGTGATGACTCAGCCTGGAAGGAAGTATTGAAGAAAGAATTTCTTTTTTTTTTCCATTCTTGCAACTCACACAGCAATAACAAACAACTAATTCTTTGTAAATGTCTTCAACTGGGCTGACCTCACATAAAAGTCTAGCTCTTCGAACTGGGGAACTTATTTATTAAACAGTTGTATAATGAATGCACTTCCCTGGTCTTGTGACAGATTTCAAATGATAGTGAAACTTTTAACCTAAGAGGCTGCAACCAAAAAAAAGTCTTAAGAAAACCAGTCACACCTACCCAAATAATACAGAAGATTGTTGTGACATGCATTTAAAGTGCAGAGGGAAGAAAATGAAAGTTACATCACCTAAATCCCAGTAATTTCAGAAACAGCTATGGAAAAGCTATTGTGATTTTCTTTC